>NW_027445250.1:185000-245000 GCF_048569485.1 Anomaloglossus baeobatrachus
CCGGTGCTCTGGATGATATATCGGTCAGTGTCTGCGGGAGGAGCTCAGGGCTGACCCAAATGGTCCTGGCCCCCCCCTTCCTCAGGGCTGACCGAAATGGTCCTGCCCCCCCCCCCTTCCTCAGGGCTGACCCAAATGGTCCTGGCCCCCCCCCCCCTTCCTCAGGGCTGACCCAAATGGTCCTGGCCCCCCCCCCTTCCTCAGGGCTGACCCAAATGGTCCTGGCCCCCCCCCTTCCTCAGGGCTGACCCAAATGGTCCTGGCCCCCCCCTTCCTCAGGGCTGACCCAAATGGTCCTGGCCCCCCCCTTCCTCGGGGCTGACCGAAATGGTCCTGGCCCCCCCCCTTCCTCAGGGCTGACCGAAATGGTCCTGGCCCCCCCCTTCCTCAGGGCTGACCGAAATGGTCCTGCCCCCCCCCTTCCTCAGGGCTGACCGAAATGGTCCTGGCCCCCCCCCCTTCCTCAGGGCTGACCCAAATGGTCCTGGCCCCCCCCCTTCCTCAGGGCTGACCCAAATGGTCCTGGCCCCCCCCCCTTCCTCAGGGCTGACCCAAATGGTCCTGGCCCCCCCCTTCCTCAGGGCTGACCCTTATGGTCCTGGGCCCCCCCCTCCTCAGGGCTGACCCTTATGGTCCTGGGCCCCCCCTCCTCAGGGCTGACCCTTATGGTCCGGGGCCCCCCTCCTCAGGGCTGACCCTTATGGTCCGGGGCCCCCCCTCCTCAGAGCTGACCCTTATGGTCCTGGGCCCCCCCTCCTCAGGGCTGACCCTTATGGTCCGGGGCCCCCCTCCTGTACAGACCCTCGGCACACAACTGCATTGACCACCACACATGTCGCATAATATCCCAATGTTTCCTCTTTTAGAAAATCCCAGAACAGAGCATCATCCTACTCCATGCCTGTGCCCACAATCCCACCGGTGTGGACCCCCGGAAGGAGCAGTGGAAGGAGCTGGCTGCGGTTGTCAAGGTTTGGCTCTGTGTATTTCTGGTGTGACTGCTGGTGCTGGCTGTTCGTTTACATTTACGTGCCTCTGGGCGCCTCGCTGCCCCCCCCCCCTCCCCTTCCCCCCGTGGCCTTCTCTGGGCGCCTCGCTGCCCCCCCCTCCCCTTCCCCCTGTGGCCTTCTCTGGGCGCCTCGCTGCCCCCTTCCTCCCCGTGGCATCCTCTGGGTGCCTCGCTGCCCCCCCCCCCCCTCCCCTTCCCCCCGTGGCCTTCTCTGGGCGCCTTGCTGCCCCCTTCCTCCCCGTGGCATCCTCTGGGCGCCTCGCTGCAAACCCCCCCCCGTGGCCTCCTCTGGGCGCCTCGCTGCAACCCCCCCCCCCCCCGTGGCCTCCTCCTGCACTTATTTGTCATCTGAAAAAAGAGAGAGAGGGCGCTCCTGTGTGGGATCTTAATGTACCGAGGTCTGTACAATGTGAGGTGCACACTCACCTGATAGTGTTGTACGTCAGGTACAACACTGATAGTGGTATTGAAGGGGGACCGCAAGTTCACCGCTCCTTGTCAGCAGGGATCCCGTCCTCCTGACTCCGCAGGACTCTGCTCACACGATCGGGGTTTCCACGTGCAGTGTGCAGCCGCCGGACCGGCGTCTGATAGCAGCTCCTCCTCCGGGTCGGATGGTCCCGTGATCACAGATGCGGTGATTCCCCAGCCCCTGGTGTTAGATTCAAACGGATAGTACGATCCTGCTCTGGCTGCAGCAGCCCCGAGAGCTCCCATAGGGAGATAAAGATGAAAAAAAAAATGCACGGTTTCGCTGCGCTGCTCAGAAAGGTAGTGATAAGGTTATTTGGGATGTAGATTTATTAATTATTTACATGCCACTACGCGTTTCGGGGGTACAACCTCCCCCTTCCTCAGGTAGCAGTAAAATGCAGGAAAATCAAATCTTAAATACACAAACTGGATGAAGAGAAAAAAAAAAAAAGAATCCTTATTCCCTTAATCAGATTGAATCCCCATCGGGGTGGGATCATTCAGACAATTAGTTGATTAGGAAGGCTCTCCCCTAGAAGATACCGATCTTATCCATTCATAAAAAGACAATGGTATATACGGGTTTACAAAAAACACCAATACATAATGAAATAAAATGTGCATTAAAAACATTGATAAAAGACAATAAATGTGCATTTTGCCTCCATTTGGTGCAATGCATGTGTGATGCCATATTGGCAATATGGGGAGTGACTAAAAAACAGGAAGGTTACTGTTAGGTAAAAAAGCGAGGATATAAAATCAATATAGAGACCCAACTGATTTTCCATGTGAATTTTCATAAAAAAGACTGTTTTGGATAAAAAAATCTTTCGGAAAGATTAAAAAGCT
The DNA here is from genome assembly GCF_048569485.1 of Anomaloglossus baeobatrachus. Taxonomy (NCBI): domain Eukaryota; kingdom Metazoa; phylum Chordata; class Amphibia; order Anura; family Aromobatidae; genus Anomaloglossus; species Anomaloglossus baeobatrachus. Next base: position 187,336 of record NW_027445250.1, read on the forward strand.
ATATATGTAAAAAAAAATTGGAAAGGAACTTTTGATAAAAATGTTGTTCCCCATCGGAGACTAAATTAAATTATTTGACTGGAGCTGACATACCAATATACGTTAAAAATAGGGTAAATTCATATGGAGAAAATTATATGGAGAAAATTATAATTAGTTAGTATAAGAATATAAAAGGGGTAAAATGGAGGATTGGAAAAGGAAGGAAACATGAATCCAAAAGATGGAAAGAGGAAAAAAAAATAAATGAATAAATATGAAACCAAAAAAGGGGAAGGAAAATGAAAAAAAAAAAAAAAAAAATGAGAAAAAAGGTCCAAGAGAGAGTAAAAAAAAAAAAAAAAAAAAGAGGAAAATGAAAACAGTTTGAAACCAAAATAGGAAAAAAAAAAAAAAAAGGGAAAAAAAGAGGAAAATGAAACCAAAGGAGGGAGAGAAAAAAAAAAGGAAAAAAATGAAACCAAAATAGGGAATACAAAAAAAAAAAAGAGGTATAATAAATAGTTCATTCCCTATGCAACAATGTGGGGATTGGGTGGTTAAATATTGAATTAATGATTTTCAAATATGAGTTTTCAAATTAAGGTTTTTTCTGTAATGGTATTCTGATCCCTCTTATTTAGACCTATTTTACTCGCTCCGTCATTATATTTAGACCTTCAGGATGTAGGCCTAAACTAGCCACCCTACATCCTGAAGGTCTAAATATAATGACGGAGCGAGTAAAATAGGTCTAAATAAGAGGGATCAGAATACCATTACAGAAAAAACCTTAATTTGAAAACTCATATTTGAAAATCATTAATTCAATATTTAACCACCCAATCCCCACATTGTTGCATAGGGAATGAACTATTTATTATACCTCTTTTTTTTTTTTTTGTATTCCCTATTTTGGTTTCATTTTTTTCCTTTTTTTTTTTTCTCTCCCTCCTTTGGTTTCATTTTCCTCTTTTTTTTCTTTTCCCTATTTTGGTTTCAAACTGTTTTCATTTTCCTCCTTTTTTTTTTTTTTTTTTTTTTTTTCTTTTTCCTTTTTTTTTGGTTTCATATTTATTCATTTATTTATTTTTTTTTTTCCTCTTTCCATCTTTTGGATTCATGTTTCCTTCCTTTTCCAATCCTCCATTTTACCCCTTTTATATTCTTATACTAACTAATTATAATTTTCTCCATATAATTTTCTCCATATGAATTTACCCTTTCTTCGGCGCTCCATTGGGAGACCCAGACGATTGAGTGTATAGCACTGCCTCCGGAGGCCACACAAAGCATTACACTAAAAAGTGTAAGGCCCCTCCCCTTCTGGCTATACACCCCCAGTGGGATCACTGGCTCACCAGTTTTCTGCTTTGTGCGAAGGAGGTCAGACATCCACGCATAGCTCCACTGTTTAGTCAGCAGTAGCTGCTGACTCTATCGGATGGAAGAAAAGAGGGCCCATATGGGGCCCCCAGCATGCTCCCTTCTCACCCCACTTGCGGTTTGTAAGGTTGAGGTACCCATTGCGGGTACGGAGGCTGGAGCCCACATGCTGTTTTCCTTCCCCATCCCCCTGAGGGGCTCTGTGGAAGTGGGATCTTACCGGCCCCCAAACCCTGAGGCCGAGCTCCATCCACAGACCCAGAGACCCTGCTGGAGGAGCTGAGTACAGTCAGGGACAAGGCCCTGCAACGTTCAGGTACTCTGTGTCCCCGCACAGACAGGCCACGCACACTCCAGGCTTGCTGGGTGTGCTAGTGCGCCGGGGGCACTAGCGCTGCGCGCTTGGGTTAGAGTCACTGCAGCTTAGCTGAGTGATTTTATGTCTTGGGAACTACCGCGCCGACCGCTCCGGGAGCGGCGGCGCCGCTGGGACTTGTAGTGCGCCGGGGACTCGCGCTGCCCGCGCTTTTACGGCGGCAGCGCTCATAAATCTAGTCCCCGGCTTTTGCGGCCTAGCTCTGCTTCGTTCCCGCCCCCACCCTGTCAATCAGGGAAAGGGAGAGACGCTGTTCTATAGCCAGCGCCGAGGGCTGGAGCCTTATTTACATGCTCCAGCCCTCTCACTGGGCACAGTGGGGACGCAAGTTTCCCGCTCTTGGTCTCAACACGCCCAGGGCCCGCCCCCCCCTCCACAGGACGCCGGCAGCCATTCCTGCATGCAGTCTGGCTGGAGAACGGACACAGGCTCTGGGGGACTCAGACTAGGGATTTCTGGCGACCACACACCCGCGTTTATGCGGGCGGTAAGCTGCACATAAGTGCTGGCCCCACTAGTGCCACAGTGTTATTTGGTGCATTTTTTCCCTGTACCATATATATTTATATTGCACTGTACAGTCGCTTCTTGGCTTATACCCTCATTGCTCTGAGGAGACAACAACATGTCATCCGCAAAACGCAAGGGTGCCAAGGCACAGGCGGTACGCACTGCTTGTGCCGCTTGTGGGGCTGATCTACCGGCAGGTTCCAATGACCCCCATTGTGTGCAATGTTCAATCCCTGTGCCACTTCGGCAGCCAGAGTCTATGGTAGTAGTGGCCCAGGCAGAGACGCCTGTGAACCCTGCCCCGGTGACGGGGACAGAATTTGCAGTTTTTGCTGATAAGAGGTCTGTGACTATGACAAAAATCCTGGAGACCTTGCAGTCCAGGCCAGTTTCTCAGACCATGGACACTGCTGTGTCTATGCTCCCCGGTCCCCCTCAGTTGGAACTAATCCGTACTTCAAGGGGGTCCCAGGCATCACAGGCTGAGGACTCTGACTCGGATGACAGTCCCAGGCAGCCTAAGCGGGCTCGCTGGGAAAGACCCTCCACGTCCTCACACTGCTCAGGGTCTCAGCGAGACGAGGCTCTGTATGAGGATACAGAGGTGGGTGATCAGGAATCTAATCCTGACACCGCTCTCAACCTGGATACCCCTGATGGTGACGCTATGGTAAATGACCTTATAGCGGCCATCAATAGACTGTTGGATATTTCTCCCCCAGCCCCTTCAGCAGAGGAGGCAGCTGCACAGCAGGAGAAGTTCCATTTCCGGTATCCTAAGCGTAAACTGAGTACTTTTCTGGACCACTCTGACTTCAGAGAATCAGTCCAGAAACATCATGCTTATCCAGACAAGCGTTTTTCTAAACGCCTTAAGGATACACTGTCACAAACCACCGGGGGGGTCACTCAGAAATTCCCCGCGCTGGCTACCAGTACGTCACAATCGGGGGGTAACAAGTGGGGGTCACCCCTCCTTTATACCTCCCGACCGACAGACAGAGCACGTGACGCGCTCTCTAGCGCCCCTCTTATAGTCAGGCCAATTATGGAATTGCCCGACAATAAGCAAGGAGGCCGCTATACTACTTATGCCGATTATTGAAGGGTCCCCGGTGAGAGTAAGGTATATATTCCCCCGACCTCCGCGGGCGGAATATATAAAATCTCCCCGAATCTCACTGGCCTCCCCACAATAATCCTTGGCACAATTCGCTGCCACCAACCGATTTACGGTAACTATTAGCCGAACACACAGACGTGGGATTCAAGATCGAGATAACAGAACAGCCCAAGATTAATTATATAATTTAATCAGCCTAAAGCACACTAGAAACTACAATATATACAATAGGGGATCTACAGAATATACATATGTCAGAGTACAGTTACAGTCAAAGCATGGGTTACAAACAGGCATACACAGTTCCAGCAGTTACCTTGTGCGTCTGGCCACAGGGGGGCGCTGTACCCAGGTTTCTAGGATCCTTCCCACAGATGTTTCCTACACGTGCCCCCAGCGAGAAGAACCCTGGAAAATGGCCGAAGTAGGGTTATCAACCTGGGCAGATCCAGGTCCCCTCCTACCTTAGTGACCTCACAGGGAGCACTGCTCCACCCCTGGCTTGAGTTATGGACAAAATCCACACAGGGGATATGGCCATAACTTTGCCTGGGAGCGTCGTAGGCGGACGCCAATGCTCTCATTGTGACAGTTATGAATTTAGCTACAGAACGAGGGGACTCATGACCTGTCTGCCAGTTCCCCATTGGCTGATATCACGCCTGGGGCATTTCCCAATGTCCTGCTCCCATAAAAAGGGTGTGCCGGCATCGTCCGCATGCGGAGACACCATTTTTATGGTTGCCATATTTATCGGAAATATGGCTTGCGAGATATGAACCATTTTTTACTGGAGTCGTTCTGTCTGCTAGTTCCATAGCCTTGCTAATGAGATACAACTCTTGTTACAGGGTGACGGCAGGGAGTCATCCTGTGTCCATTGTTCCCACACCACCTCATCTCCATATCACAGGACATGGCCATGGAGGTGTAAGTGGAACACTGAGAACAAGAAGGGAGGGGGCACTGCCAGGGAGTGATGAGGGATTATGACTGGAGTCATAATTCACCTTCATATCCCGGGATTTGCCTCACATACACGTTATCCCTTTCCCCCTGACGTGGTCAAACGCTGGACCCAGTGTCCAAAGGTGGACCCCCCAATCTCCAGGCTTGCGGCTAGATCCATAGTTGCAGTGGAAGATGGGGCTTCACTTAAAGATGCCAATGACAGACAGATGGACCTTTGGTTAAAGTCTGTCTATGAAGCTATCGGCGCGTCGTTTGCTCCAGCATTCGCGGCCGTGTGGGCACTCCAAGCTATTTCAGCTGGCCTGGCACAGGTGGACTCTATCATACGTCCAGCAGTGCCGCGAGTAGCGTCCCTAACCTCGCAAATGTCTGCGTTTGCGACTTACGCTATCAACGCTGTCCTGGACTCTACGAGCCGTACCTCAATGGCGTCTGCCAACTCTGTGGTTTTGCGCAGAGCCTTGTGGTTAAAGGAATGGAAAGCAGATTCTGCTTCCAAGAAATGTTTAACCAGCTTGCCATTATCTGTAGATAGACTGTTTGGTGAGCAATTGGCTGAGATCATTAAACAATCCAAGGGTAAGGACTCCTCCTTACCCCAGCCCAGATCAAGCAAACCTCAACAGAGGAAGTGGCAGTCGAGGTTTCGGTCCTTTCGAGGCTCCAGCAAGACCCAATTCTCCTCGTCCAAAGGGACTCAGAAGGAGCAAAGGAGCTCAGATTCCTGGCGGGCTCATTCACGCCCCAAGAAAACAACCGGAGGAACCGCTTCCAAGGCGGCTGCCTCATGACTTTCGGCCTCATCCCTCCGCATCCTCGGTCGGTGGCAGGCTCTCCCGCTTTTGCGACATTTGGCTGCCACAGGTCAAAGACCGGTGGGTAGCAGACATTTTGTCTCACGGGTACAGGATAGAATTCAGTTCTCATCCTCCGCCTCGGTTCTTCAGAACCTCCCCACATCCCGACCGAGCAAATGACCTTCTGCAGGCGGTGTGCTCACTAAGAGCAGAAGGAGTGGTGATCCCTGTTCCTCTGCAGGAACAAGGGCAAGGTTTTTACTCCAATCTCTTCGTGGTTCCAAAAAAGGACGGCTCGTTCCGTCCTGTTCTGGACCTAAAGCTGCTCAACAAGCATGTGAACGCCAGGCGGTTCCGGATGGAATCCCTCCGCTCTGTCATTGCCTCAATGTCTCAAGGAGATTTCCTTGCATCAATAGACATCAAAGATGCTTATCTCCACGTGCCGATTGCTACAGAGCACCAACGTTTTCTACGTTTCGTGATAGGAGACGACCATCTCCAGTTCGTAGCTCTGCCATTTGGTCTGGCGACAGCCCCACGGGTTTTCACCAAGGTCATGGCGGCAGTGGAAGCAGTCTTGCATTCTCAGGGACACTCGGTGATCCCTTACTTGGACGATCTACTTGTCAAAGCACCCTCTCAAGAGGCATGCCAACACAGCCTGAATGTTGCGCTGGAGACTCTCCAGATTTTCGGGTGGATCATCAACTTTTCAAAGTCAAACCTGGCACCGACTCAATCACTAACGTATCTTGGCATGGAGTTTCATACTCTCTCAGCGATAGTGAAGCTTCCGCTGGACAAGCAGCGGTCTCTACAGACAGGGGTGCAGTCTCTCCTTCAGGGTCAGTCGCACCCCTTAAGGCGCCTCATGCACTTCCTAGGGAAGATGGTGGCGGCAATGGAGGCAGTCCCGTTCGCGCAGTTTCATCTGCGTCCACTTCAATGGGACATTCTCCGCCAATGGGACGGGAAGACAACTTCCCTAGACAGGAAAGTCTCCCTTTCTCAGACGGCCAAGGATTCTCTGCTATGGTGGCTTCTTCCCACCTCATTATCGCAGGGAAGATCATTCCTGCCCCCATCCTGGGCAGTGGTCACGACAGACGCGAGTCTGTCAGGGTGGGGAGCAGTTTTTCTCCACCACAGGGCTCAGGGTACGTGGACTCAGCAGGAGTCCACCCTTCAGATCAATGTTCTGGAGATCAGGGCAGTGTATCTTGCCCTATTAGCCTTCCAGCAGTGGCTGGAAGGAAAGCAGATCCGAATTCAGTCGGACAACTCCACAGCGGTGGCATACATCAACCACCAAGGAGGGACACGCAGTCCGCAAGCCTTCCAGGAAGTCCGGCGGATTCTGATGTGGGTAGAGGAAAGAGCATCCACCATATCAGCAGTCCACATCCCGGGCGTAGAAAACTGGGAAGCAGACTTCCTCAGTCGCCAGGGCATGGACGCAGGGGAATGGTCCCTTCACCCGGACGTGTTTCAGGAAATCTGCCGCCGCTGGGGGGTGCCGGACGTCGACCTAATGGGGTCTCGGCACAACAACAAGGTCCCGACCTTCATAGCGCGGTCTCGCGATCAAAGAGCTCTGGCGGCAGACGCCTTAGTGCAAGATTGGTCGCAGTTCCGGCTCCCTTATGTGTTTCCACCTCTGGCACTTTTGCCCAGAGTGTTACGCAAGATCGGATCCGATTGCGGCCGCGTCATACTCGTCGCCCCAGACTGGCCGAGGAGGTCGTGGTACCCGGATCTGTGGCATCTCACGGTCGGCCAACCGTGGGCACTACCAGACCGTCCAGACTTACTGTCCCAAGGGCCGTTTTTCCATCGGAATTCTGCGGCCCTGAACCTGACTGTGTGGCCATTGAGTCCTGGATCCTAGCGTCTTCAGGATTATCCCAAGGGGTCGTGGCCACCATGAGACAGGCTAGGAAGTCCACTTCTGCTAAGATCTACCACAGAACGTGGAAGATTTTCTTATCCTGGTGCTCTGCACAAGGAGTATCTCCCTGGCCATTCGCGTTACCTGTCTTTCTTTCCTTCCTGCAATCTGGGTTGGAAAAGGGCTTGTCGCTCGGCTCCCTTAAAGGGCAAGTCTCGGCACTATCCGTGTTTTTTCAGAAGCGTCTAGCACGACTTTCTCAGTTGCGCACGTTCCTGCAGGGGGTTTGTCATATCGTACCTCCGTACAGGCGGCCGTTAGATCCGTGGGATCTAAACAAGGTCCTTGTTGCTCTCCAGAAGCCGCCCTTCGAGCCTCTGAGGGATGTGTCACTTTCTCGACTCTCACAGAAAGTGGCCTTTCTGGTAGCGGTCACGTCTCTTCGGAGAGTGTCCGAACTAGCAGCGCTGTCATCCAAGGCTCCTTTCCTGGTGTTCCACCAGGACAAGGTAGTGCTGCGCCCCATTCAGGAGTTTCTCCCTAAGGTGGTATCCTCTTTTCATCTTAATCAGGATATCTCCTTGCCTTCCTTTTATCCGTATGCAGTTCATCGGTATGAAAAGGATTTACATTTGTTGGATCTGGTGAGAGCACTCAGAATCTACATTTCCCGCACGGCGCCCCTGCGCCGCTCGGATGCACTCTTTGTCCTTGTCGCTGGTAAGCGCAAAGGGTCGCAGGCTTCTAAGGCCACCCTGGCTCGATGGATCAAAGAACCAATTCTTGAAGCCTACCGTTCTGCTCGGCTTCCGGTTCCATCAGGGCTGAAGGCCCATTCTACCAGAGCCGTGGGTGCGTCCTGGGCATTACGACACCAGGCTACGGCTCAACAGGTGTGCCAGGCAGCTACCTGGTCGAGTCTGCACACTTTCACCAAACATTATCAGGTGCATACCTATGCTTCGGCGGACGCCAGCCTAGGTAGAAGAGTCCTGCAGGCGGCGGTTGCCTCCATGTAGGGAAGGGCTGTTTTGCAGCTCTAACATGAGGTATTCTTTACCCACCCAGGGACAGCTTTTGGACGTCCCAATCGTCTGGGTCTCCCAATGGAGCGCCGAAGAAGAAGGGAATTTTGTTACTTACCGTAAATTCCTTTTCTTCTAGCTCCTATTGGGAGACCCAGCACCCGCCCTGTTGTCCTTCGGGATTTTTGGTTGTTTTTCGGGTACACATGTTGTTCATGTTGAATGGTTTTCAGTTCTCCGACGTTACTTCGGAGTGAATTTGTCTAAACCAGTTCTTGGCTTTCCTCCTTCTTGCTTTTGCACTAAAACTGGTGAGCCAGTGATCCCACTGGGGGTGTATAGCCAGAAGGGGAGGGGCCTTACACTTTTTAGTGTAATGCTTTGTGTGGCCTCCGGAGGCAGTGCTATACACCCCAATCGTCTGGGTCTCCCAATAGGAGCTAGAAGAAAAGGAATTTACGGTAAGTAACAAAATTCCCTTCATTTTTAACGTATATTGGTATGTCAGCTCCAGTCAAATAATTTAATTTAGTCTCCGATGGGGAACAACATTTTTATCAAAAGTTCCTTTCCAATTTTTTTTTTTTACATATATAGCTTTTTAATCTTTCCGAAAGAATTTTTTTATCCAAAACAGTCTTTTTTATGAAAATTCACATGGAAAATCAGTTGGGTCTCTATATTGATTTTATATCCTCGCTTTTTTACCTAACAGTAACCTTCCTGTTTTTTAGTCACTCCCCATATTGCCAATATGGCATCACACATGCATTGCACCAAATGGAGGCAAAATGCACATTTATTGTCTTTTATCAATGTTTTTAATGCACATTTTATTTCATTATGTATTGGTGTTTTTTGTAAACCCGTATATACCATTGTCTTTTTATGAATGCAAAAGATCGGTATCTTCTAGGGGAGAGCCTTCCTAATCAACTAATTGTCTGAATGATCCCACCCCGATGGGGATTCAATCTGATTAAGGGAATAAGGATTCTCTTTTTTTTTTTCTCTTCATCCAGTTTGTGTATTTAAGATTTGATTTTCCTGCATTTTACTGCTACCTGAGGAAGGGGGAGGTTGTACCCCCGAAACGCGTAGTGGCATGTAAATAATTAATAAATCTACATCCCAAATAACCTTATCACTACCTTTCTGAGCAGCGCAGCGAAACCGTGCATTTTTTTTTTTTTCCTTGCTTATTTGTCATCTGTTATTTCAGAGCCGCCGCCTCTTCCCGTTCTTTGACATGGCGTACCAAGGCTTTGCCAGCGGAGACACAGACAGAGATGCGTGGGCCGTGCGCCATTTTATCCAGGAAGGTCTCAATATTGTGGTGTCTCAGTCTTATGCGAAGAACATGGGCTTATACGGTAAGGACCAGTGAGGTGGTAGGGGGGCTTCCTCGGCCGGCGGTGGTAGGGGGGCTTCCTCGGCCGGCGGTGGTAGGGGGGCTTCCTCGGCCGGCGGTGGTAGGGGGGCTTCCTCGGCCGGCGGTGGTAGGGGGGCTTCCTCGGCCGGCGGTGGTAGGGGGGCTTCCTCGGCCGGCGGTGGTAGGGGGGCTTCCTCGGCCGGCGGTGGTAGGGGGGCTTCCTCGGCCGGCGGTGGTAGGGGGGCTTCCTCGGCCGGCGGTGGTAGGGGGGCTTCCTCGGCCGGCGGTGGTAGGGGGGCTTCCTCGGCCGGCGGTGGTAGGGGGGCTTCCTCGGCCGGCGGTGGTAGGGGGGCTTCCTCGGCCGGTGGTCCTGGCGTGTGACCGGTGTGTGCCCTCTCCTCCAGGTGAGCGTGTCGGGGCTTTCACGGTGGTTTGCAGTGACGCTGATGAAGCCAAGAGAGTGGAGTCTCAGCTGAAGATCCTCATCCGTCCCATGTACAGTAACCCGCCACTGAATGGAGCCAGAATAGCAGCCGCCATCCTGACGCAGCCGGACCTCCGCAGCGAGTGGTAATGGGGACAGTCTGGAGATGTGGAGACCCCGCTCTCCAGGCCCCGTATAAAACCTTCCTCTCTTTAGGCTGCAGGAGGTGAAGGGAATGGCGACCCGGATCATCAGCATGAGGGAGCAGCTGGTGTCCAACCTGAAGAAGGAGGGCTCCATCCACAGCTGGCAGCACATCAGCGACCAGATCGGCATGTTCTGCTTCACCGGCCTACGCCCTGAGCAGGTGAGGACGGACGCCGGGCATTAGGGGCCGCCGGGAGCCTGTGGCTTGGGGGGCTGCACTCTAGGGGGCTTCAGCCCGCTCTGATACTGCGCACAGCTGATATTCTGTTACCTTGTATTTGGTCCGGGCAGATTTTCAACACTTTAATGATGAATGTCTCCAGTTACTCCCGGAGCAGCACACGGGGGTCCGGGGTCTTTACAGGACAAGACTCTTGTATTCATTCATGTTCTCTTCCTGCAGGTGGAGCGTCTCACCAAGGAGTTCTCCATCTACATGACCAAAGATGGCCGCATCTCTGTCGCCGGCGTCACATCAGGGAACGTTGGGTATCTTGCACATGCCATCCACCAAGTCACCAAGTGAGAAGAGTGGACCTGCTCACCCTGCGGACGTTGTTGGACTTTCTCCGGTGGTGGTCCCGCTCTCCCTGCAGGGGTGGTCGGGACTCTCTCCGGTGGTGGTCCCGTTCTCCCTGTGGGGTGGTCGGGGCTCTCTCCGGTGGTGATCCCGCTCTCCCTGCAGGGGTGGTCGGGACTCTCTCCGGTGGTGGTCCCGTTCTCCCTGCGGGGTGGTCGGGACTCTCTCCGGTGGTGGTCCCGCTCTCCCTGCAGGGGTGGTCGGGACTCTCTCCGGTGGTGGTCCCGTTCTCCCTGTGGGGTGGTCGGGACTCTCTCCGGTGGTGGTCCCGCTCTCCCTGCAGGGGTGGTCGGGGCTCTCTCCGGTGGTGGTCCCGCTCTCCCTGCGGGGTGGTCGGGGCTCTCTCCGGTGGTGGTCCCGTTCTCCCTGCGGGGTGGTCGGGGCTCTCTCCGGTGGTGATCCCGCTCTCCCTGCGGCGTGGTCGGGACTCTCTCCGGTGGTGGTCCCGCTCTCCCTGCAGGGGTGGTCGGGACTCTCTCCGGTGGTGGTCCCGCTCTCCCTGCAGGGGTGGTCGGGACTCTCTCCGGTGGTGGTCCCGCTCTCCCTGCAGGGGTGGTCGGGACTCTCTCCGGTGGTGGTCCCGCTCTCCCTGCAGGGGTGGTCGGGACTCTCTCTCCGGTGGTGGTTCCGCTCCCCCTGCGGGCGTGGTCGGGACTCTTTCTGGTGGTGATCCCGCTCCACCTGCAGGGGTGGTCGGGGCTCTCTCCGGTGGTGGTCCCGCTCTCCCTGCGGGCGTGGTCGGGACTCTCCCACCTCGCTGTATTTCCTTTAGCACTTTGTTAGTGACCGCGGTTTAGTCTCGCCCTCCATGAGCAGCGATCGGACTCCAGTCACTGTCGGCCGGTGCTTGGATGCCTCCCCCGTTACTGTCCATCACTTCTTGGCTGCCGGGGCTGAGGCTCTGAATGTAAACAATAAAGTCCATATTGTCAGTTTCTTCTGTCTCTTGTGTTCAGTCTGGGGGCGACTGCTGCTCCCACAATTACTGACATATCCAGCCATGATGTCCACTGTGACCGGCTCCTCCGGCGTGGTGCGTGGATGCAGGTCTCCCTCCATGTTGTTGTGATAACTGTTGGGTTGGAGGGAAGGAATCGTTCCCCAAAGATTGCAACCCCAAAACCCAGATGTTACTGGGGTCACTCCAGCAAGTGGGAAGCGCGGTGCTGTATCTGCTCCTTTTTGTTGCTGCTCATGCACCCGGCTGACCACAGCGGCAGTTTACTCAGGAGTAGGCAGTTGGTTTTCAACATGTGCCATCGTTTAATCAGAGTAGATCATGCAGCTGCTGTGTCCGGAGAGCGTGGCTGTCGGGGGCAGGAGCGGGATCATTCTGGTGTTGAGGCATCTGAGGGAGAACCTGTCAGCACAGGATGACCGTTCACCCCTCGCCCTGGTGCTGGCTTCCCCCCACGCCCGGCTGACAGCTTCTCCTTCCTACCTGCTCTCCATGACACACTTGAGCTACCATTTTAGCATTGGAGAGCGTAGGGAAATGCAATGAAATGCGCCATTTTGCTAATCTAACAACCACCGCTAAAATCACTTTCTCCAGCGGACAATGGATGCTCCGTAATAAAATCCATGGATAAACATGTCCATGGTCTATCGGGTGTAGCCAGAGGTAGGAGACACCAGGGCAGATGGGCATGCGGGGTCTTAGATTGTGCACAAACATTACAGGAAGACACAAACAACCACAGATTTTTAAGGTCGGTAATTGCCGTGAGCGGGTGAGATGCCCCCTCCAAAAAATGCCACCATTCTTCAAAAGACTATTTAATGGCCAAATTCCAGATTGCCAATATCATAGTTCTTTTCAGCTGACTTTTTTTATTTTATAAGGTGCATAGATGCCATTTATCAGGAGATGGCCACTGTGATAACACAGCCCCCACCCCCACCTCAACAATAAAGGGAGACATCGGGCTGAATGATTACAGGTGCTGTGGCAATGCATTCCTACACAGAAGAAAATGCCCGGAGGGCAGGGTCGTACCACCTCAATGTCTGAACCTGTCTTTATCATGTCCGTGAGAGGTGTGGCGACTTTAAGTAATAATTAGCAAACCTCAAAGTGTTGTAGGGCTTTCAGATTTTCAGGAGGATCCCACTGCAGAACCGCATGAACCTTGACTGGATCCATCTGGAAACCTGCAGAAAACACCAAGAAGCCCAAAGATTGCACCTCCTGCGGGGAATACAGCTGCCTGACGTGGACCTGATGTGTCCTAAGATTGGGTGACTGAATCAAAATGTCATCTAGATATAAAACCACAAATCTACCCACCAGGAGGTGGAAAACAGCTGACAAAATATTGAAAAACAGTCCAAAAGGTATGAGATTCTCATAATGCCCTTCAGGTGCGTGAAAGGCCGTTTCCACCCATCCCCCTTCTCGTACCCTAATCAGATTATAAGCCCTCTGAGACGAAGCACTTAACACCAACAATCTGACTAAATAAATCAGGGATGAGCAGAAGAGGATAAGGGTCATGGATGCTACTGTGATTCAACTGGGAAATCTAACAAGGATGCAGACCTCCATCTTTTTTGTTAAGACCCCCAGCTGCCACATGAGAGGAGGGTCTGATATGTCCCTTAGCAAGGCTCTACGCAATGTAATCTTTCATAGCTGGCCTTTCAGGACCAGAAAGATTGTATAACTTGGTGTTTGGGTAGTTTTGACCTTGGAGCTTATGAACTGGGCAATGATATGCACGGTGGGGAGGCCGTCCCTGACACCGCTTTTCAGAGAGAACCTCAAAATCAGACCAAAAAGAGGGTAAGGATTTTAGAGACGATAGAGACAATAGTATTCTGGCAATTATTCTTGCAGAACTTACTCCACCTATTTCTCTGGACTGGCAGTCAATAATAGGATTGTGCATAACTAACCAGGGAAGACCCAGTACAATAGGGGTGGGGAGACCTTCAAGCACCCAGCAAGAAAGGAGCAGCTCCTTGTGTACAGCCCCTATGTGGAGCTGTATACTAAGCACAACTTGGGTAAAACTGCTGGCCAAGGGGCACAAACTCAATGGCAAATATGGGAATGGACTTGGCCAGCACAATACAGGTGAGATCAGGGGTCCGAGTAAAGCGAGGATTCAGCATATTTGGCTCCTGCCCCACTGTCCAAAAGGACAAATGTAATGTTTTTGTACCAAAGATCACTTCTGCAGATAAGATAAACTGAGCCGCAGATGGAGGAAATGTGTACGCCCAAGTCGTAATCCTCCACACAACCTGGAGTCAGAAGTCTTCAGGCGTTCTCTGCTTGGGGACGGAAGGACAAACCCCAATGAAGTGACGCAGTTTACTACAAAAGAAACCCCCCCCACCTCTGTGTTATGGTGTAACGTCACCAGAGCTCCAGGCTGAGGAGAGACCCTCCCCTAACTGCATGGGTTCACCAGTGCACACAGGTGGGACTCAAACCATCTCCCCCCCCCAAAAGTCACCACAGGTCTATTCCTGAGGCGTCTATCAATCCACATAGCCGGGGTCATCGCGGCCTCTAAAGACTCGGGGGTTTCATAGAACACCTGAGCGTTCTTTAACCTTTTTGACAGACACTGGCAAACATGGCTTCTCAGAGCAGGGTCGTTCCACATGATGTCAGGAGCCCACCTAAGGAACGCTGACCAGAACTCCTCTGTGGGTCGGACCCCCTGCTGGAGTCTGCACAGATTTGACTCGAAAAGAGACCTGGTCAGTATCATCAGAGATGAGCCCCCAAGTAAACATCTACTGACCAGTAGGAAGGGAAAAGGCCGAGGACTGAGGATCACCTCCCAGGAGGGAGATATAATCCCCACCCGTTGCTCATCACCCCCATAAAAACGGGGATAAAGCTTGAATGAAGTTTCCGAGTCTCGCGGAAACACAAACTTCTCACGTCCCCCATTAAACCTCTCCAGGACAGCCACCTTAGGTTCTGGTTCAGACTGATTGGCTGACGAGAACAAGAGATCCAGTGACTACTGCCACAAATGCTCAGACTCTGCAACTGATCAGCAAGAACGGACACGGGATCCATGTAAAAATCCTGAGAGAATGTGTCTGCTGACCTCAGACTGGGTATAAAGACCTTTCCTCAACTGCAGGGGAATATAGTCTGGATAATATAGATTTCCCTAAATCCCGACAGTTGCGACACACATTTCAGGTGGATTTCACAAGGTGGCCTCCTGCTAATATTGGGCAAAATACTTATTCACTTGATTGGTCACTCGTCTGGTTCATCGGGAATAATCTCTGTGATAGAGCCCGTGGATCACGAGGGTAGATGTAGTAAGGAGAGGTGGGAGGCCGAAGTCAGACCCAGAGAGAAGGGGCAATGGGCAGACATACTGGAGAGAGTTTCCCACCTTCATGTTAGTGAAACACAAACTTTTCCCCTTCGCCCATGACAGCACCACCTGAGAGGTTCCTTCCACATCAGGACAGGAAACCCACTGATAAAAAGGCGGTACCTCTCCTCCCTGTCCAAAAGCCGGCATTTGGGCCTGGAAGCACCTCCCCAGGGCTTTACTGCGTAGCCCCCGGCGGTGTCTGCACACGGAGCCCGTGACCTGGGCGCCCTGCTGCTGTACACGCTGGGGGAGAAGAGGATGTGACGCGGCACCCGGAAATGCTTCCCCGCGCATGTGCAGGGTCGGCCAAGATGGCGGCGCCCAGGAACTGGTTTCGGGCGGCAAATTTGAATCCAGGAGAGATAAAGAAGTGATGCTTGTGGGGATCTGGTGAGTACATCTCCTCCGTTAGGGATGGCAGACAGCTCCCCATCAGTGCAGGATGTCCCGGACAGGCTGAAGGACTCTCAGGCTTCCCACCCTCAGCAACGGGGGGATCGCCCCCCTGCCAGGACAAGCCCCTCCAGTCCGGCGGGTCATCACTCTCATTCCAGGAAGACTGGAACTCGTAAATCTCCACCGAAATCGGTATTTAACCGCCATCTTGGGGGGTGAGTGACTGCTGTCTTATTGCTTCCTTATGTTTCCTTATGTTCCATTATTTCTCAGGTCCCCAAAAAAGCATACCTCAAAAAAGAACTATAGGTCATGTGGGGTGTGCAAGGAGACTTTGGCTTCTGATTATCGGAAAGACCTTTGTTCCTCCTGTATTAAGAAGGTCCTGTGTACTGAAGCACCAAGTTTCACGGCGGAGTTACGGGACATTATTAGAGCCAAAGTGCGCAATTCTATGGGCTCCCTGTCCGAGTCAGCTCCAAAGAAGCATAAAAAGGCAGCTGGGAAGCGGGCTGGATCGTTCGATAAGTCCAATAGCTCTGAGAAGGACTCTGGATTTTCTTCACCTGCCTTTCCCTCAGACTCTGACTCCTCCTCTTCTTCGGATGAAGGTGGCAGGCCGTGTTTTCCTCCCTCTGAAGTAACGTCCCTGGTTAAGGCGGTCCGTGCTACTATGGGGCTGGTGGACGATAAGGGTCACGAACCCACACAGGACCTTATGTTCGGAGGCCTGGAAAGTAGAAAGAAGAAGGTCTTCCTACTCAATCACAAGATCCAGGAAGTGATAAGGGATCAGTGGCAGAAGCCTGAAAAGAGAATGCCGATTTCCTCTTCTCTGAAGAGAAAGTATCCCTTTGATGAGGCCGCTACCACGTCATGGGACAAGACTCCTAGGATCGATGTGGCAGTGGCAAAGGCATTCAAATCCACAACTCTCCCCTTTAAAGATTTCGGTTCCCTCCGTGATCAGATGGACCGAAAGTCAGATGGGTTTCTCCGTAGCACCTGGGAGGCTACCACGGGAGCACTAAGACTGGCAGTGCCAGGAACTTGTGTCGCACGTTCCCTCATGGTCTGGGTCCAACAGCTGGAGGACCGGCTTAAGGATGACACACCCCGAAAGGAGATCCTCTCCTCCATACCTCGCATTCAAGGGGCAGCGGTATTTCTTGCCGACGCTTCCATTGACTCCTTGAAGTTGTCAGCTAAAGCTGCGGCCCTTTCCAATTCGGCAAGAAGGGCCCTATGGCTGAAATCTTGGAAGGGGGACGTCCAATCCAAGGGCCGTCTATGCAGTATGCCTTGTGAAGGAGACTTTCTCTTTGGATCACAACTGAATGATCTCTCTAAGGCATCAGACAGAAAGCAGGGCTTTCCGACTGTACAACTGCAGTTTCCACGTAATAGGCATTTTCGGAGAAGGCAGTTTTTCCATAAGAAGCCCCCCAAAGAACAGGACTCCTGGAGGGAGAAACGACGAAAGACGTCTGGATTTATGTTTGCCCCTTCCTCCTCCTCGAAGTCTTAAGAGTCCCCAATGACGCCATCATCCCGGTGGGAGGGAGGCTCTCTCTATTCCTCCCCGCATGGGAAAGGATCTCTTCCAGCTCATGGATTCCGCGAATCGTCTCAGACGGTCTCTCATTAGAATAAGTTCGCCCCCTCGGGGGTATTTTGTTGTAACATCCATGACTCAGGTAGAGAAAGCCAGAGCATTGGAGGACAAGATCCAATCTCTTCTTTTGAAGAGGGCCATACAGCAGGTTCCCACGGGGGGAAAGAGGTAAGGGAATGTATTCTCCTCTGTTCTTAGTCCGCAAACCAGACCAATCCTTTCGAACAATCATCAATCTCAGAGTCCTCAATCAGTATCTGATACAACACCCGTTCAAGATGGAGACAGTCCGGTCCACAATGAAACTGTTATATCCCGGCTGTTTCATGGCAGTCCTCGATTTAAAGGACGCATATTATCACGTTCCAGTTCACCCTGCATCTTGACAGTTCCTCAGATTTGCCCACCAGAAGGACGGATCGGTGCTTCATTATCAGTTCAGAGCAATGCCTTTCGGTATCTCAATGGCCCCAAGAGTCTTCACAAAACTAATGGCGGAGGTAATGGCGCACATCAGGTCTCACCAGATCCTCATTGTCCCTTACCTGGACGACCTGTTGATAGTGAGTCCGTCCGATTCCCTCTGCAGAACACATGTAGAGGTGGTGATCTCCATCCTTCAGAGCTTAGGTTGGATCATAAAGCGGGAGAAGTCCAGGCTTCATCCTCAATAACGTCAGGCCTTTTTGGGTCTCATCCTGGACTCGATTGCGCAGATGTCCTTTCTTCCAGAGGACAAACAGCTCCGGATTCGTTCCCTGGTCACCTCGGCAATTCACAATCTGGTTGTGTCCCTCCGTCAAGCTATGTCTCTGGTGGGATCCCTTTCAGCCTGCATCCCCGCGGTCCCTTGGGCTCAGATACGTATGCGATCCCTTCAGATGGAGGTCCTGCACTGGTGGCAACAGTCAGGAGGCTGTTTGGACCACCTGATCTGGTTACGTCCCGAAGTCCTACCTTCCCTATCCTGGTGGCAGAACTTGACACATCTATCTGCAGGAGTGGCATGGTGTCCCAGGGTCACAGACATTATCACCACAGATGCCAGTCACCTGTGCTGGGGGGCCCACCTGGGTTCTCACAAGCTACAAGGTATTGGGACACTCAATTGCAAATTCAGTTTTCAAACTTCAGGGAGGTTATGGCGGTGAATCTGGCCATCCAGGGATTCCTCCATTGTCTAACAGGTCGGTGTATTCAGGTCCTTTCAGACAACAGGGTAGTGGTGGCCTATCTGAATCACCAAGGAGGCACCAGGTCCTCACGACTCCTTGCCCTCACTATACAGATCTTTCATCTAATGGAGTCCTACCGTCTCCGCCTTTGTGCTCTTCATATTCCTGGGAAGGACAACATAGAAGCGGATTTCCTAAGCAGGCATCATCTCCGTCAGGGGGAATGGGCCCTGAACCCCCGAGTCTTTCAGTTGATCATAGATCTTTGGGGAATGCCGGTTTTAGACCTATTCACAACCAGGAACAACAGGAAGCTGGAGAAATTTTGCTCCCTCAATCCCAGGGATCGTCCCTGGGCAATAGACGCAATGCAGGTGTCCTGGTCTCAGGGTCTTCTGTATGCCTTCCCTCCTTTGATCCTTCTCCCGGCAGTGCTCAGGAAGATACGGGAGGACAAGGTTCATGTAATCCTCATTGCTCTATTCTGGCCCAAGAGAGCCTGGTTTTACTGGCTTCAGAAGCTGGCAATATCGGAACCTTGGGTCCTTCCAGAGACAATAGACCTTCTCGTGCAGGGACCAGTCTGCCACCACAAGGATCCTGCCCTCCACCTGACAGCGTGGCATTTGAGAGGCAGGTCCTCTTAGCTAGGGGCTTCTCGGAGAACCTGGTGTGTAGACAGGGTAGCCTCCTTAAGAGTAGGAAGGCAGTTACCACAGGTATTTAGGGCAGGGTCTGGAGAAAATTCCTGCAGGTTTCCGGTGCACAGGTGATGGGTCCTCCTCCTATCTCGGCTATTCTGGAATTTCTTCAGAAAGGGGTGGAAATGGGCCTGGCCGCTAACACCTTAAAAGTCCAGGTTTCAGCCCTAGGTGCCCTTTATAATCAAAACCTAGCTGGTAATCGCTGGATTAGCCGGTTTATTAGGTCATGTGCTAGATCTGCCCCGATTCCCATTCCTCGTATGCCCCCCTGGGATTTGAAGCTCGTCATGTATGCCCTTGTAGACGCTCCCTTTGAGCACCTCTCGGAAGTTCCCCTTAAAATCCAATCCCTAAAGGTAGCACTCCTCATTGCGCTGACGTCAGCTAGGCGGGTGGGGGATTTATAGGCGCTTTCTATTGTCCATCTGTACACCCAGTTTCTGGCAGACAGAGTGGTATTGCGTATGGACCCTTCCTACCTTCCTAAGGTGGTTAAGCCCTTTCACAGGTCGCAGGAAATTATTTTGCCTTCCTTTTGTGACCCCCCTTCAAATGACAAGGAAGCCAGGCTTCATAGATTGGATGTGAGAAGGGCCCTTCTTACCTACCTGGATAGGACTAGGGACTGGCGGAAATCTCAGGCCCTTTTTGTAGCATTTTAGAGCAGTACTAAGGGTCGCCAGGTGGCTAGAGCTACTGTGGCGAGATAGCTTCGGGATGCCATCTCCTTAGCTTACTCGTCCAAGGGTACCCCTGCCCCTATTCGAATTAGGGCTCACTTCACTAGGTCAGTCTCCACCTCATGGGCTGAACGGGCTGAGGTCTCTGTTGAGCAAATTTGCAGGGCCGCCACTTGGTCCTCTGCTTCTACATTTTTTCGTCACTATAGACTTGACTTATCCTCCACGGCTGACCTTTCTTTCGGTAGATGGGTTCTACAAGCGGTGGTCCCTCCCTAAGGTGATTGGTCTATAGAATCTCTCAGGTGGTGCTGTCATGGGCAAAGGGGAAAAAATCTTAATTACTTACCGGTAATGGGATTTTCAGTAGCCCATGACAGCACCCTTAGTTCCCCCCCTATTCACTGGTTATGGGCACCCTTCGGGGAGTGTTACCGTTAATGGTGTATTCCTGGGTGGTGGTGTGATTAACATTTTCTTTTTTTTTGTTTTGTTGGTCCTCTCTGGCTCTGTAAACCTACTGACATGGAGGAGAGGTACCGCCTTTTTATCAGTGGGTTTCCTGTCCTGATGTGGGCGGAACCTATCTCTCAGGTGGTGCTGTCATGGGCTACTGAAAATCCCATTACCGGTAAGTAATTAAGATTTTCCTAATTATACCTGCTAGATAACGTGTGTAGAGCGCCAGAGATTGGGGCGAGGAGGAACGTGGGGCCCCAGATGTGAGATTAAGGAGCAAACCTGATCCACGTGAAAAGTCTTCACAAGTGGTGGAGAAGAGCTGGAGCAACGTTACACAGAGCTCAGGACAGTGACCGAGACAAGCTGGAGCAATGTTACACAGAGCTCAGGACAGTGACCGAGACTAGCTGGAGCAACATTACACAGAGCTCAGGACAGTGACCGAGACAAGCTGGAGCAATGTTACACAGAGCTCAGGACAGTGACCGAGACAAGCTGGAGCAACATTACACAGAGCTCAGGACAGTGACCGAGACGAGCTGGAGCAATGTTACACAGAGCTCAGGACAGTGACCGAGACTAGCTGAAGCAACGTTACACAGAGCTCAGGACAGTGACCGAGACGAGCTGGAGCAACGTTACACAGAGCTCAGGACAGTGACTGAGACTAGCTGGAGCAATGTTACACAGAGCTCAGGACAGTGACTGAGACTAGCTGGAGCAATGTTACACAGAGCTCAGGACAGTGACTGAGACAAGCTGGAGCAATGTTACACAGAGCTCAGGACAGTGACTGAGACGAGCTGGAGCAATGTTACACAGAGCTCAGGACAGTGACCAAGACTAGCTGAAGCAACGTTACACAGAGCTCAGGACAGTGACCGAGACGAGCTGGAGCAACGTTACACAGAGCTCAGGACAGTGACTGAGACTAGCTGGAGCAATGTTACACAGATCTCAGGACAGTGACTGAGACGAGCTGGAGCAACATTACACAGAGCTCAGGACAGTGACCGAGACGAGCTGGAGCAATGTTACACAGAGCTCAGGACAGTGACTGAGACAAGCTGGAGCAATGTTACACAGAGCTCAGGACAGTGACTGAGACGAGCTGGAGCAATGTTACACAGAGCTCAGGACAGTGACCGAGACGAGCTGGAGCAACATTACACAGAGCTCAGGAAAGTGACTGAGACTAGCTGGAGCAACATTACACAGAGCTCAGGACAGTGACCGAGACTAGTTGGAGCAACATTACACAGAGCTCAGGACAGTGACCGAGACGAGCTGGAGCAATGTTACACAGAGCTCAGGACAGTGACCGAGACGAGCTGGAGCAACATTACACAGAGCTCAGGACAGTGACCGAGACGAGCTGGAGCAACATTACACAGAGCTCAGGAAAGTGACTGAGACTAGCTGGAGCAACATTACACAGAGCTCAGGACAGTGACTGAGACGAGCTGGAGCAACATTACACAGAGCTCAGGACAGTGACTGAGAGAAGCTGGAGCAACATTACACAGAGCTCAGCATAGTGACTGAGAGAAGCTGGAGCAATGTTACACAGAGCTCAGGACAGTGACCGAGACGAGCTGGAGCAATGTTACACAGAGCTCAGGACAGTGACTGAGAGAAGCTGGAGCAATGTTACACAGAGCTCAGGACAGTGACCGAGACGAGCTGGAGCAACGTTACACAGAGCTCAGGACAGTGACCGAGACGAGCTGGAGCAACGTTACACAGAGCTCAGGACAGTGACCGAGACGAGCTGGAGCAACGTTACACAGAGCTCAGGACAGTGACCGAGACGAGCTGGAGCAATGTTACACAGAGCTCAGGACAGTGACCGAGACGAGCTGGAGCAACATTACACAGAGCTCAGGAAAGTGACTGAGACTAGCTGGAGCAACATTACACAGAGCTCAGGACAGTGACCGAGACTAGTTGGAGCAACATTACACAGAGCTCAGGACAGTGACCGAGACGAGCTGGAGCAATGTTACACAGAGCTCAGGACAGTGACTGAGACAAGCTGGAGCAATGTTACACAGAGCTCAGGACAGTGACTGAGACGAGCTGGAGCAATGTTACACAGAGCTCAGGACAGTGACCGAGACGAGCTGGAGCAATGTTACACAGAGCTCAGGACAGTGACCGAGACGAGCTGGAGCAATGTTACACAGAGCTCAGGACAGTGACCGAGACGAGCTGGAGCAACGTTACACAGAGCTCAGGACAGTGACTGAGACGAGCTGGAGCAATGTTACACAGATCTCAGGACAGTGACTGAGACGAGCTGGAGCAACATTACACAGAGCTCAGGACAGTGACCGAGACGAGCTGGAGCAATGTTACACAGAGCTCAGGACAGTGACTGAGACTAGCTGGAGCAATGTTACACAGAGCTCAGGACAGTGACTGAGACGAGCTGGAGCAATGTTACACAGATCTCAGGACAGTGACCGAGACGAGCTGGAGCAACGTTACACAGAGCTCAGGACAGTGACCGAGACGAGCTGGAGCAACGTTACACAGAGCTCAGGACAGTGACCGAGACGAGCTGGAGCAATGTTACACAGAGCTCAGGACAGTGACCGAGACGAGCTGGAGCAACATTACACAGAGCTCAGGAAAGTGACTGAGACTAGCTGGAGCAACATTACACAGAGCTCAGGACAGTGACCGAGACTAGTTGGAGCAACATTACACAGAGCTCAGGACAGTGACCGAGACGAGCTGGAGCAATGTTACACAGAGCTCAGGACAGTGACCGAGACGAGCTGGAGCAACATTACACAGAGCTCAGGAAAGTGACTGAGACTAGCTGGAGCAACGTTACACAGAGCTCAGGACAGTGACCGAGACTAGCTGGAGCAACGTTACACAGAGCTCATGACAGTGACTGAGAGAAGCTGGAGCAATGTTACACAGAGCTCAGGACAGTGACTGAGAGAAGCTGGAGCAATGTTACACAGAGCTCAGGACAGTGACCGAGACGAGCTGGAGCAATGTTACACAGAGCTCAGGACAGTGACTGAGAGAAGCTGGAGCAACATTACACAGAGCTCAGGACAGTGACTGAGACGAGCTGGAGCAACATTACACAGAGCTCAGGACAGTGACCGAGACGAGCTGGAGCAATGTTACACAGAGCTCAGGACAGTGACCGAGACGAGCTGGAGCAACATTACACAGAGCTCAGGAAAGTGACTGAGACTAGCTGGAGCAACATTACACAGAGCTCAGGACAGTGACTGAGACGAGCTGGAGCAACATTACACAGAGCTCAGGACAGTGACTGAGAGAAGCTGGAGCAACATTACACAGAGCTCAGCACAGTGACTGAGAGAAGCTGGAGCAATGTTACACAGAGCTCAGGACAGTGACCGAGACGAGCTGGAGTAATGTTACACAGAGCTCAGGACAGTGACCGAGACGAGCTGGAGCAATGTTACACAGAGCTCAGGACAGTGACCGAGACGAGCTGGAGCAACGTTACACAGAGCTCAGGACAGTGACCGAGACGAGCTGGAGCAACGTTACACAGAGCTCAGGACAGTGACCGAGACGAGCTGGAGCAACGTTACACAGAGCTCAGGACAGTGACCGAGACGAGCTGGAGCAATGTTACACAGAGCTCAGGACAGTGACCGAGACGAGCTGGAGCAACATTACACAGAGCTCAGGAAAGTGACTGAGACTAGCTGGAGCAACATTACACAGAGCTCAGGACAGTGACTGAGACTAGTTGGAGCAACATTACACAGAGCTCAGGACAGTGACCGAGACGAGCTGGAGCAATGTTACACAGAGCTCAGGACAGTGACCGAGACGAGCTGGAGCAACATTACACAGAGCTCAGGACAGTGACCGAGACTAGTTGGAGCAACATTACACAGAGCTCAGGACAGTGACCGAGACGAGCTGGAGCAATGTTACACAGAGCTCAGGACAGTGACCGAGACGAGCTGGAGCAACATTACACAGAGCTCAGGAAAGTGACTGAGACTAGCTGGAGCAACGTTACACAGAGCTCATGACAGTGACTGAGAGAAGCTGGAGCAACATTACACAGAGCTCAGGACAGTGACTGAGACTAGCTGGAGCAATGTTACACAGAGCTCAGGACAGTGACTGAGACGAGCTGGAGCAATGTTACACAGAGCTCAGGACAGTGACTGAGACGAGCTGGAGCAATGTTACACAGAGCTCAGGACAGTGACTGAGACGAGCTGGAGCAACGTTACACAGAGCTCAGGACAGTGACC
Source organism: Anomaloglossus baeobatrachus (assembly GCF_048569485.1). NCBI lineage: Eukaryota > Metazoa > Chordata > Amphibia > Anura > Aromobatidae > Anomaloglossus > Anomaloglossus baeobatrachus. The sequence goes on from NW_027445250.1 coordinate 211,639, forward strand.
GAGACGAGCTGGAGCAATGTTACACAGAGCTCAGGACAGTGACCGAGACGAGCTGGAGCAATGTTACACAGAGCTCAGGACAGTGACTGAGAGAAGCTGGAGCAACATTACACAGAGCTCAGGACAGTGACCGAGACGAGCTGGAGCAACGTTACACAGAGCTCAGGACAGTGACTGAGACGAGCTGGAGCAACGTTACACAGAGCTCAGGACAGTGACTGAGACGAGCTGGAGCAATGTTACACAGAGCTCAGGACAGTGACTGAGACGAGCTGGAGCAATGTTACACAGAGCTCAGGACAGTGACTGAGACGAGCTGGAGCAATGTTACACAGAGCTCAGGACAGTGACTGAGAGAAGCTGGAGCAATGTTACACAGAGCTCAGGACAGTGACTGAGACGAGCTGGAGCAACATTACACAGAGCTCAGGACAGTGACCGAGACGAGCTGGAGCAATGTTACACAGAGCTCAGGACAGTGACCGAGACGAGCTGGAGCAATGTTACACAGAGCTCAGGACAGTGACTGAGAGAAGCTGGAGCAACATTACACAGAGCTCATGACAGTGACTGAGAGAAGCTGGAGCAATGTTACACAGAGCTCAGGACAGTGACTGAGAGAAGCTGGAGCAATGTTACACAGAGCTCAGGACAGTGACCGAGACGAGCTGGAGCAATGTTACACAGAGCTCAGGACAGTGACTGAGAGAAGCTGGAGCAACATTACACAGAGCTCAGGACAGTGACTGAGACGAGCTGGAGCAACATTACACAGAGCTCAGGACAGTGACCGAGACGAGCTGGAGCAATGTTACACAGATCTCAGGACAGTGACTGAGAGAAGCTGGAGCAATGTTACACAGAGCTCAGGACAGTGACCGAGACGAGCTGGAGCAATGTTACACAGAGCTCAGGACAGTGACTGAGACGAGCTGGAGCAATGTTACACAGAGCTCAGGACAGTGACGAGCTGGAGCAACATTACACAGAGCTCAGGACAGTGACTGAGAGAAGCTGGAGCAACATTACACAGAGCTCAGGACAGTGACCGAGACGAGCTGGAGCAATGTTACACAGAGCTCAGGACAGTGACTGAGACGAGCTGGAGCAACATTACACAGAGCTCAGGACAGTGACTGAGACGAGCTGGAGCAACATTACACAGAGCTCAGGACAGTGACCGAGACGAGCTGGAGCAATGTTACACAGAGCTCAGGACAGTGACTGAGAGAAGCTGGAGCAACATTACACAGAGCTCAGGACAGTGACTGAGACGAGCTGGAGCAACATTACACAGAGCTCAGGACAGTGACTGAGACTAGCTGGAGCAATGTTACACAGAGCTCAGGACAGTGACTGAGACGAGCTGGAGCAACATTACACAGAGCTCAGGACAGTGACTGAGACGAGCTGGAGCAATGTTACACAGAGCTCAGGACAGTGACCGAGACGAGCTGGAGCAACGTTACACAGAGCTCAGGACAGTGACCGAGACGAGCTGGAGCAACATTACACTGAGCTCAGGACAGTGACCGAGACGAGCTGGAGCAATGTTACACAGAGCTCAGGACAGTGACTGAGACGAGCTGGAGCAATGTTACACAGAGCTCAGGACAGTGACTGAGACGAGCTGGAGCAATGTTACACAGAGCTCAGGACAGTGACTGAGACGAGCTGGAGCAATGTTACACAGAGCTCAGGACAGTGACTGAGACGAGCTGGAGCAATGTTACACAGAGCTCAGGACAGTGACTGAGACGAGCTGGAGCAATGTTACACAGAGCTCAGGACAGTGACTGAGACGAGCTGGAGCAATGTTACACAGAGCTCAGGACAGTGACTGAGACGAGCTGGAGTAATGTTACACAGAGCTCAGGACAGTGACTGAGACGAGCTGGAGCAACATTACACAGAGCTCAGGACAGTGACTGAGACGAGCTGGAGCAATGTTACACAGAGCTCAGGACAGTGACTGAGACGAGCTGGAGCAACATTACACAGAGCTCAGGACAGTGACTGAGACGAGCTGGAGCAACGTTACACAGAGCTCAGGACAGTGACTGAGACGAGCTGGAGCAACGTTACACAGAGCTCAGGACAGTGACCGAGACGAGCTGGAGCAATGTTACACAGAGCTCAGGACAGTGACTGAGACGAGCTGGAGCAATGTTACACAGAGCTCAGGACAGTGACTGAGACGAGCTGGAGCAATGTTACACAGAGCTCAGGACAGTGACTGAGACTAGCTGGAGCAATGTTACACAGAGCTCAGGACAGTGACTGAGACGAGCTGGAGCAACATTACACAGAGCTCAGGACAGTGACTGAGACGAGCTGGAGCAATGTTACACAGAGCTCAGGACAGTGACCGAGACGAGCTGGAGCAATGTTACACAGAGCTCAGGACAGTGACTGAGACGAGCTGGAGTAATGTTACACAGAGCTCAGGACAGTGACTGAGACGAGCTGGAGTAATGTTACACAGAGCTCAGGACAGTGACTGAGACGAGCTGGAGCAACATTACACAGAGCTCAGGACAGTGACTGAGACGAGCTGGAGCAATGTTACACAGAGCTCAGGACAGTGACTGAGACGAGCTGGAGCAATGTTACACAGAGCTCAGGACAGTGACCGAGACGAGCTGGAGCAATGTTACACAGATCTCAGGACAGTGACTGAGACGAGCTGGAGCAATGTTACACAGAGCTCAGGACAGTGACTGAGAGAAGCTGGAGCAACATTACACAGAGCTCAGGACAGTGACTGAGACGAGCTGGAGCAACATTACACAGAGCTCAGGACAGTGACCGAGACGAGCTGGAGCAATGTTACACAGATCTCAGGACAGTGACTGAGACGAGCTGGAGCAATGTTACACAGAGCTCAGGACAGTGACTGAGAGAAGCTGGAGCAACATTACACAGAGCTCAGGACAGTGACTGAGACGAGCTGGAGCAACGTTACACAGAGCTCAGGACAGTGACTGAGACGAGCTGGAGCAATGTTACACAGATCTCAGGACAGTGACCGAGACGAGCTGGAGCAATGTTACACAGAGCTCAGGACAGTGACTGAGACGAGCTGGAGCAATGTTACACAGAGCTCAGGACAGTGACCGAGACGAGCTGGAGCAATGTTACACAGAGCTCAGGACAGTGACTGAGACGAGCTGGAGCAATGTTACACAGAGCTCAGGACAGTGACCGAGACTAGCTGGAGCAATGTTACACAGAGCTCAGGACAGTGACTGAGACGAGCTGGAGCAATGTTACACAGAGCTCAGGACAGTGACTGAGAGAAGCTGGAGCAACATTACACAGAGCTCAGGACAGTGACTGAGACGAGCTGGAGCAACATTACACAGAGCTCAGGACAGTGACCGAGACGAGCTGGAGCAATGTTACACAGATCTCAGGACAGTGACTGAGAGAAGCTGGAGTAATGTTACACAGAGCTCAGGACAGTGACTGAGACGAGCTGGAGCAACGTTACACAGAGCTCAGGACAGTGACTGAGACGAGCTGGAGCAATGTTACACAGAGCTCAGGACAGTGACCGAGACGAGCTGGAGTAATGTTACACAGAGCTCAGGACAGTGACCGAGACGAGCTGGAGCAACATTACACAGAGCTCAGGACAGTGACCGAGACGAGCTGGAGCAATGTTACACAGAGCTCAGGACAGTGACTGAGACGAGCTGGAGCAATGTTACACAGAGCTCAGGACAGTGACCGAGACAAGCTGGAGCAACATTACACAGAGCTCAGGACAGTGACCGAGACGAGCTGGAGCAACATTACACAGAGCTCAGGACAGTGACTGAGACTAGCTGGAGCAACATTACACAGAGCTCAGGACAGTGACTGAGACTAGCTGGAGCAATGTTACACAGAGCTCAGGACAGTGACCGAGACGAGCTGGAGTAATGTTACACAGAGCTCAGGACAGTGACTGAGACGAGCTGGAGCAATGTTACACAGATCTCAGGACAGTGACTGAGAGAAGCTGGAGCAACATTACACAGAGCTCAGGACAGTGACTGAGACGAGCTGGAGCAATGTTACACAGATCTCAGGACAGTGACTGAGACGAGCTGGAGTAATGTTACACAGAGCTCAGGACAGTGACTGAGAGAAGCTGGAGCAACATTACACAGAGCTCAGGACAGTGACTGAGACGAGCTGGAGCAACATTACACAGAGCTCAGGACAGTGACCGAGACTAGCTGGAGTAATGTTACACAGAGCTCAGGACAGTGACCGAGACTAGCTGGAGCAACATTACACAGAGCTCAGGACAGTGACTGAGACTAGCTGGAGCAATGTTACACAGAGCTCAGGACAGTGACTGAGACGAGCTGGAGCAATGTTACACAGATCTCAGGACAGTGACCGAGACGAGCTGGAGCAATGTTACACAGAGCTCAGGACAGTGACTGAGACGAGCTGGAGCAATGTTACACAGAGCTCAGGACAGTGACCGAGACGAGCTGGAGCAATGTTACACAGAGCTCAGGACAGTGACTGAGACGAGCTGGAGCAATGTTACACAGAGCTCAGGACAGTGACCGAGACTAGCTGGAGCAATGTTACACAGAGCTCAGGACAGTGACTGAGACGAGCTGGAGCAATGTTACACAGAGCTCAGGACAGTGACTGAGAGAAGCTGGAGCAACATTACACAGAGCTCAGGACAGTGACTGAGACGAGCTGGAGCAACATTACACAGAGCTCAGGACAGTGACCGAGACGAGCTGGAGCAATGTTACACAGATCTCAGGACAGTGACTGAGAGAAGCTGGAGTAATGTTACACAGAGCTCAGGACAGTGACTGAGACGAGCTGGAGCAACGTTACACAGAGCTCAGGACAGTGACTGAGACGAGCTGGAGCAATGTTACACAGAGCTCAGGACAGTGACCGAGACGAGCTGGAGTAATGTTACACAGAGCTCAGGACAGTGACCGAGACGAGCTGGAGCAACATTACACAGAGCTCAGGACAGTGACCGAGACGAGCTGGAGCAATGTTACACAGAGCTCAGGACAGTGACTGAGACGAGCTGGAGCAATGTTACACAGAGCTCAGGACAGTGACCGAGACAAGCTGGAGCAACATTACACAGAGCTCAGGACAGTGACCGAGACGAGCTGGAGCAACATTACACAGAGCTCAGGACAGTGACTGAGACTAGCTGGAGCAACATTACACAGAGCTCAGGACAGTGACTGAGACTAGCTGGAGCAATGTTACACAGAGCTCAGGACAGTGACCGAGACGAGCTGGAGTAATGTTACACAGAGCTCAGGACAGTGACTGAGACGAGCTGGAGTAATGTTACACAGAGCTCAGGACAGTGACCGAGACGAGCTGGAGCAATGTTACACAGATCTCAGGACAGTGACTGAGAGAAGCTGGAGCAACATTACACAGAGCTCAGGACAGTGACCGAGACGAGCTGGAGCAATGTTACACAGATCTCAGGACAGTGACCGAGACGAGCTGGAGCAACATTACACAGAGCTCAGGACAGTGACTGAGAGAAGCTGGAGCAACATTACACAGAGCTCAGGACAGTGACTGAGAGAAGCTGGAGCAATGTTACACAGATCTCAGGACAGTGACTGAGACGAGCTGGAGTAATGTTACACAGAGCTCAGGACAGTGACTGAGAGAAGCTGGAGTAACATTACACAGAGCTCAGGACAGTGACTGAGACGAGCTGGAGTAATGTTACACAGAGCTCAGGACAGTGACCGAGACGAGCTGGAGCAATGTTACACAGAGCTCAGGACAGTGACTGAGACGAGCTGGAGCAATGTTACACAGAGCTCAGGACAGTGACCGAGACGAGCTGGAGCAACATTACACAGAGCTCAGGACAGTGACCGAGACGAGCTGGAGCAATGTTACACAGAGCTCAGGACAGTGACTGAGAGAAGCTGGAGCAATGTTACACAGATCTCAGGACAGTGACTGAGACGAGCTGGAGTAATGTTACACAGAGCTCAGGACAGTGACTGAGAGAAGCTGGAGTAACATTACACAGAGCTCAGGACAGTGACTGAGACGAGCTGGAGCAATGTTACACAGATCTCAGGACAGTGACTGAGAGAAGCTGGAGCAACATTACACAGAGCTCAGGACAGTGACTGAGAGAAGCTGGAGTAATGTTACACAGAGCTCAGGACAGTGACTGAGACGAGCTGGAGCAATGTTACACAGAGCTCAGGACAGTGACTGAGACGAGCTGGAGCAACATTACACAGAGCTCAGGACAGTGACTGAGAGAAGCTGGAGTAATGTTACACAGAGCTCAGGACAGTGACTGAGAGAAGCTGGAGCAATGTTACACAGATCTCAGGACAGTGACTGAGACGAGCTGGAGTAATGTTACACAGAGCTCAGGACAGTGACTGAGACGAGCTGGAGTAATGTTACACAGAGCTCAGGACAGTGACTGAGACGAGCTGGAGTAATGTTACACAGAGCTCAGGACAGTGACTGAGAGAAGCTGGAGCAATGTTACACAGAGCTCAGGACAGTGACTGAGACGAGCTGGAGTAATGTTACACAGAGCTCAGGACAGTGACTGAGACGAGCTGGAGCAATGTTACACAGAGCTCAGGACAGTGACCGAGACGAGCTGGAGCAATGTTACACAGAGCTCAGGACAGTGACCGAGACGAGCTGGAGCAACGTTACACAGAGCTCAGGACAGTGACTGAGACGAGCTGGAGCAATGTTACACAGAGCTCAGGACAGTGACTGAGACGAGCTGGAGCAACATTACACAGAGCTCAGGACAGTGACCGAGACGAGCTGGAGCAATGTTACACAGAGCTCAGGACAGTGACTGAGACGAGCTGGAGCAACATTACACAGAGCTCAGGACAGTGACCGAGACGAGCTGGAGCAACATTACACAGAGCTCAGGACAGTGACCGAGACGAGCTGGAGCAACATTACACAGAGCTCAGGACAGTGACTGAGAGAAGCTGGAGCAATGTTACACAGAGCTCAGGAAAGTGACTGAGACGAGCTGGAGTAATGTTACACAGAGCTCAGGACAGTGACTGAGACGAGCTGGAGTAATGTTACACAGAGCTCAGGACAGTGACTGAGAGAAGCTGGAGTAACATTACACAGAGCTCAGGACAGTGACTGAGACGAGCTGGAGCAATGTTACACAGAGCTCAGGACAGTGACCGAGACGAGCTGGAGCAATGTTACACAGAGCTCAGGACAGTGACTGAGACGAGCTGGAGCAACATTACACAGAGCTCAGGACAGTGACTGAGACGAGCTGGAGCAACATTACACAGAGCTCAGGACAGTGACTGAGAGAAGCTGGAGCAATGTTACACAGAGCTCAGGACAGTGACTGAGACGAGCTGGAGCAACATTACACAGAGCTCAGGACAGTGACTGAGACTAGCTGGAGTAATGTTACACAGAGCTCAGGACAGTGACTGAGAGAAGCTGGAGTAACATTACACAGAGCTCAGGACAGTGACTGAGACGAGCTGGAGTAATGTTACACAGAGCTCAGGACAGTGACTGAGAGAAGCTGGAGTAACATTACACAGAGCTCAGGACAGTGACTGAGACGAGCTGGAGCAACGTTACACAGAGCTCAGGACAGTGACTGAGAGAAGCTGGAGCAACGTTACACAGAGCTCAGGACAGTGACTGAGACGAGCTGGAGCAATGTTACACAGAGCTCAGGACAGTGACCGAGACGAGCTGGAGCAACGTTACACAGAGCTCAGGACAGTGACCGAGACAAGCTGGAGCAACATTACACAGAGCTCAGGACAGTGACCGAGACGAGCTGGAGCAATGTTACACAAAGCTCAGGACAGTGACCGAGACGAGCTGGAGCAACGTTACACAGAGCTCAGGACAGTGACTGAGACGAGCTGGAGCAACGTTACACAGAGCTCAGGACAGTGACTGAGACGAGCTGGAGCAACATTACACAGAGCTCAGGACAGTGACTGAGACGAGCTGGAGCAACGTTACACAGAGCTCAGGACAGTGACTGAGACGAGCTGGAGCAACATTACACAGAGCTCAGGACAGTGACTGAGACTAGCTGGAGTAATGTTACACAGAGCTCAGGACAGTGACTGAGAGAAGCTGGAGTAACATTACACAGAGCTCAGGACAGTGACTGAGAGAAGCTGGAGCAATGTTACACAGAGCTCAGGACAGTGACCGAGACGAGCTGGAGCAATGTTACACAGAGCTCAGGACAGTGACTGAGAAAACTGCGTATACGTGGAAGATACTCCCATATACAACGAAGGCAAGGTGTCTGCAGGAAGAAAGCTGATAGCTCAACCGAGATACCAAGACTCCGCCCACAGGAGCATGTGACTAAAGATAGCTGCCTTTACATATGAGAAGGGGGCGGTTAGTAAATGTGAGCGGTTGTGGGCAGCCTGGATGGAGGAGTCCGGCCGAGCGGGTAGCGATGGAGATTCATCTGAAGATGAGCTGTGAGGGGAGGTACTGGCGGTTTAAGGGGGATCTTCTAGGGTTTGGTGGGACCATGGACTGGGCAGTACTGCCCGGGGGATGAGACGCCTGTGTCCGCACTATTGGATGCACATTCTTTGCTGTTTCGTGTCCCTGTGATACAAAAACGTAACTAAAAAAACTTCAACTTAAAAATCCTGAAAAAGTGTGAGCCGCCTCTAATGTCACGCAGGAGCAAGCGAGGCTCGAGGTGCAGCACAAGAGGAGGGGTACGCCAGGGAAGATGTAATGGAAGGCACTGCCACCACCTGAACTCGCCTGGGCCTGATCCCCATAACATCCCTAAACGGGTCCTTCCCCCCCAGGCGCCACCACGTGCCTAAGTCCTGTCTGACCCTGGACTAGTCCTGTCTACTGCGCAAGCCAGCAAGAGACTAGTCTTACTACTAATATAAGGGCAACATGAGGAAGGAGAACAGATACCACCACATAGAGCTCCAGAGAGAGTGCACCGCAGATGCTGCAAAGATCACCACTGCTTCCTCCACAGACAGCTCCTTCTCTGGTCAGCATAGAATGAACTATAGCCGGCATAGGAAGGAGTGATTAGCAGAAATATATCGCAGAAGGGAGTGGCAGCAGCTCCCTGTTTAATCACAGCAGGATAGAAAGGAACCTTAACCCCTTCAGCACCGGATGGACTTAAATAACCTGCAACTCAGGATAAACATCACGGTGGCACGAAAGAGGATCTGTGATCAACTAAACGTTCTGACCTGATCCCAGATGCAACCGAGATCACATCAGTCTGTGGCACACTCGTGACACTCTGGTTCATCTCCCCCCCCCCCCCACTGTGCATCGCTTCGGGCCCCTCTCCCAGGTCTGTCGTCTCTGGCCCCCCCTGGTTTGTGTAATTTGTGGAGCCACCCTGGTTTGTGTCATCTCTGGCCCCTTCCTGGCTTGATTTATCTCTGACCTCTCTCCCCGATGTGTGCTGTCTCTGGCCCCTCCCCGGTCTGTGCCGTCTCTGGCCCCTCCCCCGGTGGGTGTCGTCTCTGGCCCCTCCCCCGGTGGGTGTCATATCTGGCCCCTCCCCCCATTGGGTGTCATCCCTGGCCACTCCCCCCGGTTTGTGCCATCTCTGGGTCCTCCCCCAGGTTTGTGCCATCTCTGGCCCTTCCCCCCAGTTTGTGCCATCTCTGGCCTTTCCCCCCGGCTTGTGCAGTCTCTGGCTCCTCCCCCGGCTTGTGCAGTCTCTGGCTCCTCCCCCGATTTGTGCAGTCTCTGCTCCTCCCCCAGTTTGTGCCTCCTTCACATGTCTGTGCAAAACACTAACATTTTGCACGGTCCATGGTGAAGGTGCCTATGTGTGCGTCTGTGTGTATGTTCTGTGTGTTGTCTGTGTGACATCTCAGGTATAGCACACGGACAGCATGAGCTGTATACTCACCTGTCTCCGGCGCTGGAGAAAGGCAAGCGTCTGGGTCTCTGCTACACGCGATGTCCATTTTCACACGGATCGGAGCCACAGACATGTGTAGACTCGTGCTCCACACGGCAACTTGTCCGTTTTTCTCCGACAGCACGTGTGTCCCATGGACCGTACCCTGATGTGATCTGTGTAACACGTACCAGAGAAAGCTCGGGTCACATAAAAATAAAGAATCTGTATACTTACCTGTCTCCAGCGCTGCTGCTCTCTGAGGTCTCCAGCGGAACTGCTGTCTCTGCCTCTCCTGTCTCTGGAGGCGCTGCTGTCTCTGCCTCTCCTGTCTCCGTAGGTGCTGCTGTCTCTGCCTCTCCTGTCTCTGGAGGCGCTGCTGTCTCTGCCTCTCCTGTCTATGGAGGCGCTGCTGTCTCTGCCTCTCCTGTCTATGGAGGCGCTGCTGTCTCTGCCTCCCCTGTCTATGGAGGCGCTGCTGTCTCTGCCTCTCTTGTCTATGGAGGTGCTGCTGTCTCTGCCTCCCCTGTCTATGGAGGTGCTGCTGTCTCTGCCTCTCCTGTCTATGGAGGCGCTGCTGTCTCTGCCTCTCCTGTCTATGGAGGCGCTGCTGTCTCTGCCTCTCTTGTCTCCGGAGGTGCTGCTGTCTCTGCCTCCCCTGTCTATGGAGGTGCTGCTGTCTCTGCCTCTCCTGTCTATGGAGGCGCTGCTGTCTCTGCCTCTCTTGTCTATGGAGGTGCTGCTGTCTCTGCCTCCCCTGTCTATGGAGGTGCTGCTGTCTCTGCCTCTCCTGTCTATGGAGGCGCTGCTGTCTCTGCCTCTCCTGTCTATGGAGGCGCTGCTGTCTCTGCCTCTCCTGTCTCCGGAGGCGCTGCTGTCTCTGCCTCTCCTGTCTATGGAGGTGCTGCTGTCTCTGCCTCTCCTGTCTATGGAGGTGCTGCTGTCTCTGCCTCTCCTGTCTCCGGAGGCGCTGCTGTCTCTGCCTCTCCTGTCTATGGAGGCGCTGCTGTCTCTGCCTCTCCTGTCTATGGAGGTGCTGCTGTCTCTGCCTCTCCTGTCTCTGGAGGCGCTGCTGTCTCTGCCTCTCCTGTCTCTGGAGGCGCTGCTGTCTCTGCCTCTCCTGTCTCTGGAGGCGCTGCTGTCTCTGCCTCTCCTGTCTCTGGAGGCGCTGCTGTCTCTGCCTCTCCTGTCTATGGAGGTGCTGCTGTCTCTGCCTCTCCTGTCTCCGGAGGCGCTGCTGTCTCTGCCTCTCCTGTCTATGGAGGCGCTGCTGTCTCTGCCTCTCTTGTCTATGGAGGCGCTGCTGTCTCTGCCTCTCTTGTCTATGGAGGCGCTGCTGTCTCTGCCTCTTCTGTCTACGGAGGTGCTGCTGTCTCTGCCTCTCCTGTCTCCGGAGGTGCTGCTGTCTCTGCCTCTCCTGTCTCCGGAAGCGCTGCTGTCTCTGCCTCTCCTGTCTCTGGAGGCGCTGCTGTCTCTGCCTCTCCTGTCTCCGGAGGTGCTGCTGTCTCTGCCTCTCCTGTCTCCGGAGGTGCTGCTGTCTCTGCCTCTCCTGTCTATGGAGGTGCTGCTGTCTCTGCCTCTTCTGTCTCCGGAGGCGCTGCTGTCTCTGCCTCTCCTGTCTATGGAGGTGCTGCTGTCTCTGCCTCTCCTGTCTCCGGAGGCGCTGCTGTCTCTGCCTCTCCTGTCTATGGAGGCGCTGCTGTCTCTGCCTCTCCTGTCTATGGAGGCGCTGCTGTCTCTGCCTCTTCTGTCTCCGGAGGTGCTGCTGTCTCTGCCTCTCCTGTCTCCGGAGGTGCTGCTGTCTCTGCCTCTCCTGTCTATGGAGGTGCTGCTGTCTCTGCCTCTCCTGTCTCCGGAGGTGCTGCTGTCTCTGCCTCTCCTGTCTCCAGAGGTGCTGCTGTCTCTGCCTCTCCTGTCTCCGGAGGTGCTGCTGTCTCTGCCTCTCCTGTCTATGGAGGCGCTGCTGTCTCTGCCTCTCCTGTCTATGGAGGCGCTGCTGTCTCTGCCTCTCCTGTCTATGGAGGCGCTGCTGTCTCTGCCTCTCCTGTCTATGGAGGTGCTGCTGTCTCTGCCTCTCTTGTCTATGGAGGTGCTGCTGTCTCTGCCTCTCTTGTCTATGGAGGTGCTGCTGTCTCTGCCTCTCCTGTCTCCGGAGGTGCTGCTGTCTCTGCCTCTCCTGTCTCCGGAGGTGCTGCTGTCTCTGCCTCTCCTGTCTATGGAGGCGCTGCTGTCTCTGCCTCTCCTGTCTCCGGAGGTGCTGCTGTCTCTGCCTCTTCTGTCTCCGGAGGTGCTGCTGTCTCTGCCTCTCCTGTCTATGGAGGCGCTGCTGTCTCTGCCTCTCTTGTCTATGGAGGTGCTGCTGTCTCTGCCTCTCCTGTCTATGGAGGTGCTGCTGTCTCTGCCTCTCTTGTCTATGGAGGTGCTGCTGTCTCTGCCTCTCTTGTCTATGGAGGTGCTGCTGTCTCTGCCTCCCCTGTCTATGGAGGCGCTGCTGTCTCTGCCTCTCTTGTCTATGGAGGCGCTGCTGTCTCTGCCTCTCTTGTCTATGGAGGTGCTGCTGTCTCTGCCTCTCCTGTCTATGGAGGCGCTGCTGTCTCTGCCTCCCCTGTCTATGGAGGCGCTGCTGTCTCTGCCTCTCTTGTCTATGGAGGTGCTGCTGTCTCTGCCTCCCCTGTCTATGGAGGTGCTGCTGTCTCTGCCTCTCCTGTCTATGGAGGCGCTGCTGTCTCTGCCTCTCCTGTCTATGGAGGCGCTGCTGTCTCTGCCTCTCTTGTCTCCGGAGGTGCTGCTGTCTCTGCCTCCCCTGTCTATGGAGGTGCTGCTGTCTCTGCCTCTCTTGTCTATGGAGGTGCTGCTGTCTCTGCCTCTCCTGTCTATGGAGGTGCTGCTGTCTCTGCCTCTCTTGTCTATGGAGGTGCTGCTGTCTCTGCCTCTCCTGTCTATGGAGGTGCTGCTGTCTCTGCCTCTCTTGTCTATGGAGGCGCTGCTGTCTCTGCCTCTCTTGTCTATGGAGGTGCTGCTGTCTCTGCCTCCCCTGTCTATGGAGGTGCTGCTGTCTCTGCCTCTCCTGTCTATGGAGGTGCTGCTGTCTCTGCCTCTCTTGTCTATGGAGGTGCTGCTGTCTCTGCCTCCCCTGTCTATGGAGGTGCTGCTGTCTCTGCCTCCCCTGTCTATGGAGGCGCTGCTGTCTCTGCCTCTCTTGTCTATGGAGGTGCTGCTGTCTCTGCCTCTCCTGTCTATGGAGGCGCTGCTGTCTCTGCCTCTCCTGTCTATGGAGGCGCTGCTGTCTCTGCCTCTCCTGTCTATGGAGGTGCTGCTGTCTCTGCCTCCCCTGTCTATGGAGGTGCTGCTGTCTCTGCCTCTCCTGTCTCCGGAGGTGCTGCTGTCTCTGCCTCTCCTGTCTATGGAGGTGCTGCTGTCTCTGCCTCTCTTGTCTATGGAGGTGCTGCTGTCTCTGCCTCCCCTGTCTATGGAGGTGCTGCTGTCTCTGCCTCTCCTGTCTATGGAGGCGCTGCTGTCTCTGCCTCTCCTGTCTATGGAGGCGCTGCTGTCTCTGCCTCTCCTGTCTATGGAGGTGCTGCTGTCTCTGCCTCTCTTGTCTATGGAGGCGCTGCTGTCTTTGCCTCTCTTGTCTATGGAGGCGCTGCTGTCTTTGCCTCTCTTGTCTATGGAGGTGCTGCTGTCTCTGCCTCTCCTGTCTATGGAGGCGCTGCTGTCTCTGCCTCTCCTGTCTATGGAGGTGCTGCTGTCTCTGCCTCTCTTGTCTATGGAGGTGCTGCTGTCTCTGCCTCTCCTGTCTCCGGAGGTGCTGCTGTCTCTGCCTCTCCTGTCTATGGAGGCGCTGCTGTCTCTGCCTCTCTTGTCTATGGAGGTGCTGCTGTCTCTGCCTCTCCTGTCTCCGGAGGCGCTGCTGTCTCTGCCTCTCCTGTCTATGGAGGTGCTGCTGTCTCTGCCTCTCTTGTCTATGGAGGCGCTGCTGTCTTTGCCTCTCTTGTCTATGGAGGTGCTGCTGTCTCTGCCTCTCCTGTCTATGGAGGTGCTGCTGTCTCTGCCTCCCCTGTCTATGGAGGCGCTGCTGTCTTTGCCTCTCTTGTCTATGGAGGTGCTGCTGTCTCTGCCTCCCCTGTCTATGGAGGTGCTGCTGTCTCTGCCTCCCCTGTCTATGGAGGTGCTGCTGTCTCTGCCTCTCTTGTCTATGGAGGCGCTGCTGTCTTTGCCTCTCTTGTCTATGGAGGTGCTGCTGTCTCTGCCTCTCCTGTCTATGGAGGTGCTGCTGTCTCTGCCTCTCTTGTCTATGGAGGTGCTGCTGTCTCTGCCTCTCCTGTCTATGGAGGCGCTGCTGTCTCTGCCTCTCTTGTCTATGGAGGTGCTGCTGTCTCTGCCTCCCCTGTCTATGGAGGCGCTGCTGTCTCTGCCTCTCCTGTCTATGGAGGCGCTGCTGTCTCTGCCTCCCCTGTCTATGGAGGCGCTGCTGTCTCTGCCTCTCCTGTCTATGGAGGCGCTGCTGTCTCTGGTGCCGCGATCTCTGCTTTGTCCGGTGCTGCAGTCTCTGGCGCCGCGGTCTCTGCTGTCTCTTCCGGGCTCATTAAGCTGATGAATATTCCCTGCAGTGACCGGTGACCGGGGCGGGTGAGTGCACGGCTCCTGCTCTCCGGACAGCACAGGGCAGCTACCTTCACCACCAGCCCTGACAATGCTTCCGGAGGCCTCAGACTTGTGCACACGCTGCGTTGTTTTTGCTGCAGTTTTGTGGTGAGGTGTAACCGGAGACTTCTCAGCAGAGTCTATGAGAGCCTGCATGTGCTGCAGTTTTGTGGTGAGGTGTGGCTGGAGACTTCTCAGCAGAGTCTATGAGAGCTCGCATGTGCTGCAGTTTTGTGGTGAGGTGTGGCCGGAGACTTCTCAGCAGAGTCTATGAGAGCTCGCATGTGCTGCAGTTTTGTGGTGAGGTGTGGCTGGAGACTTCTCAGCAGAGTCTATGAGAGCTCGCATGTGCTGCAGTTTTGTGGTGAGGTGTGGCCGGAGACTTCTCAGCAGAGTCTATGAGAGCCTGCATGTGCTGCAGTTTTGTGGTGAGGTGTGGCCGGAGACTTCTCAGCAGAGTCTATGAGAGCTCGCATGTGCTGCAGTTTTGTGGTGAGGTGTGGCCGGAGACTTCTTAGCAGAGTCTATGAGAGCTCGCATGTGCTGCAGTTTTGTGGTGAGGTGTGGCCGGAAACTTCTCAGCAGAGTCTATGAGAGCTCGGATGTGCTGCAGTTTTGTGGTGAGGTGTGGCTGGAGACTTCTCAGCAGAGTCTATGAGAGCCTGCATGTGCTGCAGTTTTGTGGTGAGGTGTGGCCGGAGACTTCTCAGCAGAGTCTATGAGAGCTCGCATGTGCTGCAGTTTTGTGGTGAGGTGTGGCCGGAGACTTCTTAGCAGAGTCTATGAGAGCTCGCATGTGCTGCAGTTTTGTGGTGAGGTGTGGCCGGAAACTTCTCAGCAGAGTCTATGAGAGCTCGCATGTGCTGCAGTTTTGTGGTGAGGTGTGGCCGGAGACTTCTCAGCAGAGTCTATGAGAGCTCGCATGTGCTGCAGTTTTGTGGTGAGGTGTGGCCGGAGACTTCTCAGCAGAGTCTATGAGAGCTCGCATGTGCTGCAGTTTTGTGGTGAGGTGTGGCCGGAGACTTCTCAGCAGAGTCTATGAGAGCTCGCATGTGCTGCAGTTTTGTGGTGAGGTGTGGCCGGAGACTTCTCAGCAGAGTCTATGAGAGCTCGCATGTGCTGCAGTTTTGTGGTGAGGTGTGGCCGGAGACTTCTCAGCAGAGTCTATGAGAGCTCGCATGTGCTGCAGTTTTGTGGTGAGGTGTGGCCGGAGACTTCTCAGCAGAGTCTATGAGAGCTCGCATGTGCTGCAGTTTTGTGGTGAGGTGTGGCCGGAGACTTCTCAGCAGAGTCTATGAGAGCTCGCATGTGCTGCAGTTTTGTGGTGAGGTGTGGCTGGAGACTTCTCAGCAGAGTCTATGAGAGCCTGCATGTGCTGCAGTTTTGTGGTGAGGTGTGGCCGGAGACTTCTCAGCAGAGTCTATGAGAGCCTGCATGTGCTGCAGTTTTGTGGTGAGGTGTGGCTGGAGACTTCTCAGCAGAGTCTATGAGAGCTCGCATGTGCTGCAGTTTTGTGGTGAGGTGTGGCCGGAGACTTCTCAGCAGAGTCTATGAGAGCTCGCATGTGCTGCAGTTTTGTGGTGAGGTGTGGCTGGAGACTTCTCAGCAGAGTCTATGAGAGCTCGGATGTGCTGCAGTTTTGTGGTGAGGTGTGGCCGGAGACTTCTCAGCAGAGTCTATGAGAGCTCGGATGTGCTGCAGTTTTGTGGTGAGGTGTGGCCGGAGACTTCTCGGCAGTCTATGAGAGCTCGCATGTGCTGCAGTTTTGTGGTGAGGTGTGGCCGGAGACTTCTCGGCAGTCTATGAGAGCTCGCATGTGCTGCAGTTTTGTGGTGAGGTGTGGCTGGAGACTTCTTAGCAGAGTCTATGAGAGCCTGCATGTGCTGCAGTTTTGTGGTGAGGTGTGGCTGGAGACTTCTTAGCAGAGTCTATGAGAGCCTGCATGTGCTGCAGTTTTGTGGTGAGGTGTGGCCGGAGACTTCTCAGCAGAGTCTATGAGAGCTCGGATGTGCTGCAGTTTTGTGGTGAGGTGTGGCTGGAGACTTCTCAGCAGAGTCTATGAGAGCCTGCATGTGCTGCAGTTTTGTGGTGAGGTGTGGCCGGAGACTTCTCAGCAGAGTCTATGAGAGCTCGGATGTGCTGCAGTTTTGTGGTGAGGTGTGGCCGGAGACTTCTCAGCAGAGTCTATGAGAGCTCGGATGTGCTGCAGTTTTGTGGTGAGGTGTGGCCGGAGACTTCTCAGCAGAGTCTATGAGAGCTCGCATGTGCTGCAGTTTTGTGGTGAGGTGTGGCTGGAGACTTCTCAGCAGAGTCTATGAGAGCTCGGATGTGCTGCAGTTTTGTGGTGAGGTGTGGCCGGAGACTTCTCAGCAGAGTCTATGAGAGCTCGGATGTGCTGCAGTTTTGTGGTGAGGTGTGGCCGGAGACTTCTCAGCAGAGTCTATGAGAGCTCGGATGTGCTGCAGTTTTGTGGTGAGGTGTGGCCGGAGACTTCTCAGCAGAGTCTATGAGAGCCTGCATGTGCTGCAGTTTTGTGGTGAGGTGTGGCTGGAGACTTCTCAGCAGAGTCTATGAGAGCCTGCATGTGCTGCAGTTTTGTGGTGAGGTGTGGCTGGAGACTTCTCAGCAGAGTCTATGAGAGCCTGCATGTGCTGCAGTTTTGTGGTGAGGTGTGGCCGGAGACTTCTCAGCAGAGTCTATGAGAGCCTGCATGTGCTGCAGTTTTGTGGTGAGGTGTGGCTGGAGACTTCTCAGCAGAGTCTATGAGAGCCTGCATGTGCTGCAGTTTTGTGGTGAGGTGTGGCTGGAGACTTCTCAGCAGAGTCTATGAGAGCCTGCATGTGCTGCAGTTTTGTGGTGAGGTGTGGCCGGAGACTTCTCAGCAGAGTCTATGAGAGCCTGCATGTGCTGCAGTTTTGTGGTGAGGTGTGGCTGGAGACTTCTCGGCAGTCTATGAGAGCCTGCATGTGCTGCAGTTTGTCACACATGGCAGCCTGGTCATTCTTCGCTTTCTTGTCGCAGTTTTATCACTTTCTATCCTGACAATACATGAAGGCACAAGCAACAAAAAAAGCAACAAAAACGCGTTTTTGCCATTTCCTGCTGCAAGTCGGTTGCGATTGGTTGTAGGTCGGTTGCGATTGGTTGTAGGTCGGTTGCGATTGGTTGTAGGTCGGTTGCGATTGGTTGTAGGTCGGTTGCGATTGGTTGTAGGTCGGTTGCAGTCTGGCGCTTGTAGCATTATATCTGATAAAACCGAAGACAAAGAATCCGGCTGATAACAGGGAGCAGTTGCAGCGGTCACCTGATTGTGGCTTCTTCAGTCCGCTCAGCATTTTGCGCCTACTCAGCACGTGATATAAAGATCACGTGACAGGAAATGCAAAGCAGACTACGACTCCCAGGATGCTTCACGCTGCAGTCATGTGATTGCAGCGGTCACGTGTCCGAAGAACAACAGCAAAGCCGGGGACAGCGAGGTGAGAGACCGGACCCCAATATATATATATACACCCCCCACCCCAGAGAGACCGGACCCCGATATATATATACACCCCCCACCCCAGAGAGACCGGACCCCGATATATATATACACCCCCCCACCCCAGAGAGACCGGACCCCGATATATATATACACCCCCCACCCCAGAGAGACCGGACCCCGATATATATATACACCCCCCCACCCCAGAGAGACCGGACCCCGATATATATATACACCCCCCCCACCCCAGAGAGACCGGACCCCAATATATATATACACCCCCCCCACCCCAGAGAGACCGGACCCCAATATATATATACACCCCCCACCCCAGAGAGACCGGACCCCGATATATATATACACCCCCCACCCCAGAGAGACCGGACCCCGATATATATATACACCCCCCACCCCAGAGAGACCGGACCCCGATATATATATACACCCCCCCACCCCAGAGAGACCGGACCCCGATATATATATACACCCCCCACCCCAGAGAGACCAGACCCCGGTATATATATACACCCCCCACCACAGAGAGACCGGACCCCAATATATATATATACACCTCACACCCCAGAGAGACCGGACCCCAATATATATATATACACCCCCCACCCCAGAGAGACCGGACCCCAATATATATATATATATACACCCCCCACCCCAGAGAGACCGGACCCCGATATATATATATACACCCCCCACCCCAGAGAGACCGGACCCCGATATATATATATACACCCCCCACCCCAGAGAGACCGGACCCCGATATATATATATACACCCCCCACCCCAGAGAGACCGGACCCCGATATATATATATACACCCCCCACCCCAGAGAGACCGGACCCCGATATATATATACACCCCCCACCCCAGAGAGACCGGACCCCGATATATATATATACACCCCCCACCCCAGAGAGACCGGACCCCGATATATATATACACCCCCCCACCCCAGAGAGACCGGACCCCGATATATATATACACCCCCCACCCCAGAGAGACCGAACCCCGATATATATATATACACCCCCCACCCCAGAGAGACCGGACCCCGATATATATATATACACCCCCCAGCCCAGAGAGACCGGACCCCGATATATATATATACACCCCCCAGCCCAGAGAGACCGGACCCCGATATATATATACACCCCCCACCCCAGAGAGACCGGACCCCGATATATATATACACCCCCCCACCCCAGAGAGACCGGACCCCGATATATATATACACCCCCCCACCCCAGAGAGACCGGACCCCGATATATATATACACCCCCCACCCCAGAGAGACCGGACCCCGATATATATATACACCCCCCACCCCAGAGAGACCGGACCCCGATATATATATACACCCCCCACCCCAGAGAGACCGGACCCCGATATATATATACACCCCCCACCCCAGAGAGACCGGACCCCGATATATATATACACCCCCCACCCCAGAGAGACCGGACCCCAATATATATATATACACCCCCCACCCCAGAGAGACCGGACCCCAATATATATATATACACCTCACACCCCAGAGAGACCGGACCCCAATATATATATATACACCTCACACCCCAGAGAGACCGGACCCCAATATATATATATATACACCTCACACCCAGAGAGACCGGACCCCAATATATATATACACACCCCAGCCCAGAGAGACCGGACCCCAATATATATATACACCCCCCCACCCCAGAGAGACCGGACCCCGATATATATATATATACACCCCCCACCCCAGAGAGACCGGACCCCGATATATATATATATACACCCCCCACCCCAGAGAGACCGGACCCCAATATATATATACACCCCCCACCCCAGAGAGACCGGACCCCAATATATATATACACCCCCCACCCCAGAGAGACCGGACCCCGATATATATATACACCCCCCAGCCCAGAGAGACCGGACCCCGATATATATATACACCCCCCACCCCAGAGAGACCGGACCCCAATATATATACACCCCCCACCCCAGAGAGACCGGACCCCAATATATATACACCCCCCACCCCAGAGAGACCGGACCCCAATATATATATACACCCCCCACCCCAGAGAGACCGGACCCCGATATATATATACACCCCCCAGCCCAGAGAGACCGGACCCCGATATATATATACACCCCCCACCCCAGAGAGACCGGACCCCGATATATATATACACCCCCCACCCCAGAGAGACCGGACCCCGATATATATATATATATATATATATATATATACACCTCACACCCCAGAGAGACCGGACCCCGATATATATATACACCCCCCACCCCAGAGAGACCGGACCCCGATATATATATATATATATATACACCTCACACCCCAGAGAGACCGGACCCCGATATATATATACACCCCCCACCCCAGAGAGACCGGACCCCGATATATATATATATATATATATATATACACCTCACACCCCAGAGAGACCGGACCCCGATATATATATATACACCCCCCAGCCCAGAGAGACCGGACCCCGATATATATATATATACACCCCCCACCCCAGAGAGACCGGACCCCAATATATATATATATACACCTCACACCCCAGAGAGACCGGACCCCAATATATATATACACCCCCCAGCCCAGAGAGACCGGACCCCGATATATATATATACACCCCCCACCCCAGAGAGACCGGACCCCGATATATATATACACCCCCCAGCCCAGAGAGACCGGACCCCGATATATATATATACACCCCCCACCCCAGAGAGACCGGACCCCGATATATATATACACCTCACACCCCAGAGAGACCGGACCCCGATATATATATACACCCCCCAACCCAGAGAGACCGGACCCCGATATATATATATATATATATATATATATATATATATATATATATATATATATATATATATATATATATATATATATATATATATATATATATATATATATATATATATATATATATATACACCTCACACCCCAGAGAGACCGGACCCCGATATATATATACACCCCCCAGCCCAGAGAGACCGGACCCCGATATATATATATATATATACACCCCCCCACCACAGAGAGACCGGACCCCGATATATATATATACCCCCCACCCCAGAGAGACCGGACCCCGATATATATATATATACACCCCCCCACCCCAGAGAGACCGGACCCCGATATATATACACCCCCCACCCCAGAGAGACCGGACCCCGATATATATATATATACACCTCACACCCCAGAGAGACCGGACCCCGATATATATATACACCTCACACCCCAGAGAGACCGGACCCCGATATATATATACACCCCCCAGCCCAGAGAGACCGGACCCCAATATATATATATATACACCTCACACCCCAGAGAGACCGGACCCCAATATATATATATACACCCCCCACCCCAGAGAGACCGGACCCCGATATATATATACACCCCCCACCCCAGAGAGACCGGACCCCGGTATATATATACACCCCCCACCCCAGAGAGACCGGACCCCGATATATATATATATATACACCTCACACCCCAGAGAGACCGGACCCCGATATATATATACACCCCCCACCCCAGAGAGACCGGACCCCGATATATATATATATACACCCCCCACCCCAGAGAGACCGGACCCCGATATATATATATATATATACACCCCCCAGCCCAGAGAGACCGGACCCCGATATATATATACACCCCCCCACCCCAGAGAGACCGGACCCCGATATATATATACACCTCACACCCCAGAGAGACCGGACCCCGATATATATATATATACACCTCACACCCCAGAGAGACCGGACCCCGATATATATATACACCTCACACCCCAGAGAGACCGGACCCCGATATATATACACCCCCCACCCCAGAGAGACCGGACCCCGATATATATATACACCCCCCACCCCAGAGAGACCGGACCCCGATATATATATACACCCCCCACCCCAGAGAGACCGGACCCCGATATATATATATACCCCCCACCCCAGAGAGACCGGACCCCGATATATATATATATACCCCCCACCCCAGAGAGACCGGACCCCGATATATATATATACACCCCCCACCCCAGAGAGACCGGACCCCGATATATATATATACACCCCCCACCCCAGAGAGACTGGACCCCGATATATATATATATACACCCCCCACCCCAGAGAGACCGGACCCCGATATATATATATACACCCCCCACCCCAGAGAGACCGGACCCCGATATATATATATATATATACACCCCCCACCACAGAGAGACCGGACCCCAATATATATATATACACCCCCCACCCCAGAGAGACCGGACCCCAATATATATATACACCCCCCACCCCAGAGAGACCGGACCCCAATATATATATACACCTCACACCCCAGAGAGACCGGACCCCAATATATATACACCCCCCACCCCAGAGAGACTGGACCCCGATATATATATACACCCCCCACCCCAGAGAGACTGGACCCCGATATATATATATATATACACCCCCCCCCCCCAAAGCGTGACTGGACCCTGATAGATATATATGTGTGTGTGTATATATATACAGGGTCATTCCGTGGCAAGTGGACCAGTGGTCCCCACTCGACGTTCTCAGATTTTGCTGTAAATGTATAAGGATGTACATGTAGGTTTGAAAAGAGGTTGTGTAAATTTTTAGGGCCAGATCTCATACATTGGGCAGTGTTGACCTTTCACTGGAGGCCCCCCCCGAGGCTGCGGCTTCAGCTAAGAGGATTGTGCACACTTTGGCACATGGCCATTAGAGTGCTATACTGGCTATGATGCTGACATTTGGCATACTAGCTCAACGTTTGCTGCTAAACGCGATAAAACTATTACCGGCTATGACAAAACAATATTTCAGCCGCAATTTTGTGTGAAAGTAGCTTGTAAAACGCCTCGCATAAAATTTATGCCAAACTTTGCCCATATATAACTCCAGACCAAAACCCAATAGTAACTGGTGCTTTGCCCTGTACAACAAACACCTACATGACTGTGCATTTCTGCAATATCACGGGCACAGCATATGTATTTGTGGAAATATTCACACCCACAGATGATGACAAACTTTAAAAGAAATGAATTTTACCTATTTTTAGGTCAAATTTCCCAAAAAGGGTCCCCCTAAAATCTATTAATTCTGTTATCATTATAAAGAGCACATTTTTCTCTACAAGGATCATTGGGGTTTTTTTTGGAGTCTCTCCATTTAAGAAAAGAAAAATGCCCTGAACCTGGTGTTATTTATTAATCCGCAATGAATGGTGACTGCACTATTCAAACCCTTGCGTTGGTCCATGGGGGCTATACCACAACCAATTCCCTAAGAATTGCTATTATAATCCTATTAAGAATTGTAATAATGCTTTCGAGAATTGGCAGCCCCATCGCCTAGGAGCCATGGCCGATAGCCGTGCAAGGCCAGCCGCGGGCGGTCTCTTTATCGCAGGTTCCGGGGCCTGAGGGTGGGGGTCTTTGCCTAGGATCCCAAGCCTAATATTGGGGATCTTTTATTGGTTCCTAAGACATAATGTTCAGTGTAAGTGGTCTGGAATTATTGCTGAATTTGCTGTATTGTCGGCCATTGCTGCTGCAGCTGGTGCTGGAATTGTTGCTGAATTTGCTGTATTGTCGGCCATTGCTGCTGCAGCTGGTGCTGGAATTATTGCTGAATTTGCTGTATTGTCGGCCATTGCTGCTGCAGCTGGTGCTGGAATTGATTGCTGAATTTGCTGTATTGTCGGCCATTGCTGCTGCAGCTGGTGCTGGAATTATTGCTGAATTTGCTGTATTGTCGGCCATTGCTGCTGCAGCTGGTGCTGGAATTGTTGCTGAATTTGCTGTATTGTCGGCCATTGCTGCTGCAGCTGGTGCTGGAATTATTGCTGAATTTGCTGTATTGTCGGCCATTGCTGCTGCAGCTGGTGCTGGAATTGTTGCTGAATTTGCTGTATTGTCGGCCATTGCTGCTGGCTGGTGCTGGAATTGTTGCTGAATTTGCTGTATTGTCGGCCATTGCTGCTGCAGCTGGTGCTGGAATTGTTGCTGAATTTGCTGTATTGTCGGCCATTGCTGCTGCAGCTGGTGCTGGAATTGTTGCTGAATTTGCTGTATTGTCGGCCATTGCTGCTGCAGCTGGTGCTGGAATTGTTGCTGAATTTGCTGTATTGTCGGCCATTGCTGCTGCAGCTGGTGCTGGAATTGTTGCTGAATTTGCTGTATTGTCGGCCATTGCTGCTGCAGCTGGTGCTGGAATTGTTGCTGAATTTGCTGTATTGTCGGCCATTGCTGCTGCAGCTGGTGCTGGAATTGTTGCTGAATTTGCTGTATTGTCGGCCATTGCTGCTGCAGCTGGTGCTGGAATTGTTGCTGAATTTGCTGTATTGTCGGCCATTGCTGCTGCAGCTGGTGCTGGAATTGTTGCTGAATTTGCTGTATTGTCGGCCATTGCTGCTGCAGCTGGTGCTGGAATTGGAATTTGCTGTATTGTCGGCCATTGCTGCTGCAGCTGGTGCTGGAATTATTGCTGAATTTGCTGTATTGTCGGCCATTGCTGCTGCAGCTGGTGCTGGAATTATTGCTGAATTTGCTGTATTGTCGGCCATTGCTGCTGCAGCTGGTGCTGGAATTGTTGCTGAATTTGCTGTATTGTCGGCCATTGCTGCTGCAGCTGGTGCTGGAATTGTTGCTGAATTTGCTGTATTGTCGGCCATTGCTGCTGCAGCTGGTGCTGGAATTATTGCTGAATTTGCTGTATTGTCGGCCATTGCTGCTGCAGCTGGTGCTGGAATTGCTGCTGAATTTGCTGTATTGTCGGCCATTGCTGCTGCAGCTGGTGCTGGAATTGTTGCTGAATTTGCTGTATTGTCGGCCATTGCTGTTGCAGCTGGTGCTGGAATTGTTGCTGAATTTGCTGTATTGTCGGCCATTGCTGCTGCAGCTGGTGCTGGAATTGTTGCTGAATTTGCTGTATTGTCGGCCATTGCTGCTGCAGCTGGTGCTGGAATTGTTGCTGAATTTGTTGTATTGTCGGCCATTGCTGCTGCAGCTGGTGCTGGAATTGTTGCTGAATTTGCTGTATTGTCGGCCATTGCTGCTGCAGCTGGTGCTGGAATTGTTGCTGAATTTGCTGTATTGTCGGCCATTGCTGTTGCAGCTGGTGCTGGAATTGTTGCTGAATTTGCTGTATTGTCGGCCATTGCTGCTGCAGCTGGTGCTGGAATTGTTGCTGAATTTGCTGTATTGTCGGCCATTGCTGCTGCAGCTGGTGCTGGAATTGATTGCTGAATTTGCTGTATTGTCGGCCATTGCTGCTGCAGCTGGTGCTGGAATTGTTGCTGAATTTGCTGTATTGTCGGCCATTGCTGCTGCAGCTGGTGCTGGAATTGTTGCTGAATTTGCTGTATTGTCGGCCATTGCTGCTGCAGCTGGTGCTGGAATTGTTGCTGAATTTGCTGTATTGTCGGCCATTGCTGCTGCAGCTGGTGCTGGAATTGTTGCTGAATTTGCTGTATTGTCGGCCATTGCTGCTGCAGCTGGTGCTGGAATTGTTGCTGAATTTGCTGTATTGTCGGCCATTGCTGCTGCAGCTGGTGCTGGAATTGTTGCTGAATTTGCTGTATTGTCGGCCATTGCTGCTGCAGCTGGTGCTGGAATTGTTGCTGAATTTGCTGTATTGTCGGCCATTGCTGCTGCAGCTGGTGCTGGAATTGTTGCTGAATTTGCTGTATTGTCGGCCATTGCTGCTGCAGCTGGTGCTGGAATTGTTGCTGAATTTGCTGTATTGTCGGCCATTGCTGCTGCAGCTGGTGCTGGAATTGTTGCTGAATTTGCTGTATTGTCGGCCATTGCTGCTGCAGCTGGTGCTGGAATTGTTGCTGAATTTGCTGTATTGTCGGCCATTGCTGCTGCAGCTGGTGCTGGAATTGTTGCTGAATTTGCTGTATTGTCGGCCATTGCTGCTGCAGCTGGTGCTGGAATTGTTGCTGAATTTGCTGTATTGTCGGCCATTGCTGCTGCAGCTGGTGCTGGAATTGTTGCTGAATTTGCTGTATTGTCGGCCATTGCTGCAGCTGGTGCTGGAATTGTTGCTGAATTTGCTGTATTGTCGGCCATTGCTGCTGCAGCTGGTGCTGGAATTGTTGCTGAATTTGCTGTATTGTCGGCCATTGCTGCTGCAGCTGGTGCTGGAATTGTTGCTGAATTTGCTGTATTGTCGGCCATTGCTGCTGCAGCTGGTGCTGGAATTGTTGCTGAATTTGCTGTATTGTCGGCCATTGCTGCTGCAGCTGGTGCTGGAATTGTTGCTGAATTTGCTGTATTGTCGGCCATTGCTGCTGCAGCTGGTGCTGGAATTGTTGCTGAATTTGCTGTATTGTCGGCCATTGCTGCTGCAGCTGGTGCTGGAATTGTTGCTGAATTTGCTGTATTGTCGGCCATTGCTGCTGCAGCTGGTGCTGGAATTGTTGCTGAATTTGCTGTATTGTCGGCCATTGCTGCTGCAGCTGGTGCTGGAATTGTTGCTGAATTTGCTGTATTGTCGGCCATTGCTGCTGCAGCTGGGGCTGGAATTATTGCTGAATTTGCTGTATTGTCGGCCATTGCTGCTGCAGCTGGTGCTGGAATTGTTGCTGAATTTGCTGTATTGTCGGCCATTGCTGCTGCAGCTGGTGCTGGAATTGTTGCTGAATTTGCTGTATTGTCGGCCATTGCTGCTGCAGCTGGGGCTGGAATTGTTGCTGAATTTGCTGTATTGTCGGCCATTGCTGCTGCAGCTGGTGCTGGAATTGTTGCTGAATTTGCTGTATTGTCGGCCATTGCTGCTGCAGCTGGGGCTGGAATTGTTGCTGAATTTGCTGTATTGTCGGCCATTGCTGCTGCAGCTGGTGCTGGAATTGTTGCTGAATTTGCTGTATTGTCGGCCATTGCTGTTGCAGCTGGTGCTGGAATTGTTGCTGAATTTGCTGTATTGTCGGCCATTGCTGCTGCAGCTGGTGCTGGAATTATTGCTGAATTTGCTGTATTGTCGGCCATTGCTGCTGCAGCTGGTGCTGGAATTGTTGCTGAATTTGCTGTATTGTCGGCCATTGCTGCTGCAGCTGGTGCTGGACTTGTTGCTGAATTTGCTGTATTGTCGGCCATTGCTGCTGCAGCTGGTGCTGGAATTGTTGCTGAATTTGCTGTATTGTCGGCCATTGCTGCTGCAGCTGGTGCTGGAATTGTTGCTGAATTTGCTGTATTGTCGGCCATTGCTGCTGCAGCTGGTGCTGGAATTGTTGCTGAATTTGCTGTATTGTCGGCCATTGCTGCTGCAGCTGGTGCTGGAATTGTTGCTGAATTTGCTGTATTGTCGGCCATTGCTGCTGCAGCTGGTGCTGGAATTGTTGCTGAATTTGCTGTATTGTCGGCCATTGCTGCTGCAGCTGGTGCTGGAATTGTTGCTGAATTTGCTGTATTGTCGGCCATTGCTGCTGCAGCTGGTGCTGGAATTGTTGCTGAATTTGCTGTATTGTCGGCCATTGCTGCTGCAGCTGGTGCTGGAATTGTTGCTGAATTTGCTGTATTGTCGGCCATTGCTGCTGCAGCTGGTGCTGGAATTGTTGCTGAATTTGCTGTATTGTCGGCCATTGCTGCTGCAGCTGGTGCTGGAATTGTTGCTGAATTTGCTGTATTGTCGGCCATTGCTGCTGCAGCTGGTGCTGGAATTGTTGCTTGAATTTGCTGTATTGTCGGCCATTGCTGCTGCAGCTGGTGCTGGAATTGTTGCTGAATTTGCTGTATTGTCGGCCATTGCTGCTGCAGCTGGTGCTGGAATTGTTGCTGAATTTGCTGTATTGTCGGCCATTGCTGCTGCAGCTGGTGCTGGGAATTGTTGCTGAATTTGCTGTATTGTCGGCCATTGCTGCTGCAGCTGGTGCTGGAATTGTTGCTGAATTTGCTGTATTGTCGGCCATTGCTGCTGCAGCTGGTGCTGGAATTGTTGCTGAATTTGCTGTATTGTCGGCCATTGCTGCTGCAGCTGGTGCTGGAATTGTTGCTGAATTTGCTGTATTGTCGGCCATTGCTGCTGCAGCTGGTGCTGGAATTGTTGCTGGAATTTGCTGTATTGTCGGCCATTGCTGCTGCAGCTGGTGCTGGAATTGTTGCTGAATTTGCTGTATTGTCGGCCATTGCTGCTGCAGCTGGTGCTGGGAATTGTTGCTGAATTTGCTGTATTGTCGGCCATTGCTGCTGCAGCTGGTGCTGGAATTGTTGCTGAATTTGCTGTATTGTCGGCCATTGCTGCTGCAGCTGGTGCTGGAATTGTTGCTGAATTTGCTGTATTGTCGGCCATTGCTGCTGCAGCTGGTGCTGGAATTGTTGCTGAATTTGCTGTATTGTCGGCCATTGCTGCTGCAGCTGGTGCTGGAATTGTTGCTGAATTTGCTGTATTGTCGGCCATTGCTGCTGCAGCTGGTGCTGGAATTGTTGCTGAATTTGCTGTATTGTCGGCCATTGCTGCTGCAGCTGGTGCTGGAATTGTTGCTGAATTTGCTGTATTGTCGGCCATTGCTGCTGCAGCTGGTGCTGGAATTGTTGCTGAATTTGCTGTATTGTCGGCCATTGCTGCTGCAGCTGGTGCTGGAATTGTTGCTGAATTTGCTGTATTGTCGGCCATTGCTGCTGCAGCTGGTGCTGGAATTGTTGCTGAATTTGCTGTATTGTCGGCCATTGCTGCTGCAGCTGGTGCTGGAATTATTGCTGAATTTGCTGTATTGTCGGCCATTGCTGCTGCAGCTGGTGCTGGAATTATTGCTGAATTTGCTGTATTGTCGGCCATTGCTGCTGCAGCTGGTGCTGGAATTATTGCTGAATTTGCTGTATTGTCGGCCATTGCTGCTGCAGCTGGTGCTGGAACTGTTGCTGAATTTGCTGTATTGTCGGCCATTGCTGCTGCAGCTGGTGCTGGAATTATTGCTGAATTTGCTGTATTGTCGGCCATTGCTGCTGCAGCTGGTGCTGGAATTGTTGCTGAATTTGCTGTATTGTCGGCCATTGCTGCTGCAGCTGGTGCTGGAATTGTTGCTGAATTTGCTGTATTGTCGGCCATTGCTGCTGCAGCTGGTGCTGGAATTGTTGCTGAATTTGCTGTATTGTCGGCCATTGCTGCTGCAGCTGGTGCTGGAATTGTTGCTGAATTTGCTGTATTGTCGGCCATTGCTGCTGCAGCTGGTGCTGGAATTGTTGCTGAATTTGCTGTATTGTCGGCCATTGCTGCTGCAGCTGGTGCTGGAATTGTTGCTGAATTTGCTGTATTGTCGGCCATTGCTGCTGCAGCTGGTGCTGGAATTATTGCTGAATTTGCTGTATTGTCGGCCATTGCTGCTGCAGCTGGTGCTGGAATTGTTGCTGAATTTGCTGTATTGTCGGCCATTGCTGCTGCAGCTGGTGCTGGAATTATTGCTGAATTTGCTGTATTGTCGGCCATTGCTGCTGCAGCTGGTGCTGGAATAGTTGCTGAATTTGCTGTATTGTCGGCCATTGCTGCTGCAGCTGGTGCTGGAATAGTTGCTGAATTTGCTGTATTGTCGGCCATTGCTGCTGCAGCTGGTGCTGGAATTGTTGCTGAATTTGCTGTATTGTCGGCCATTGCTGCTGCAGCTGGTGCTGGAATTGTTGCTGAATTTGCTGTATTGTCGGCCATTGCTGCTGCAGCTGGTGCTGGAATTGTTGCTGAATTTGCTGTATTGTCGGCCATTGCTGCTGCAGCTGGTGCTGGAATTGTTGCTGAATTTGCTGTATTGTCGGCCATTGCTGCTGCAGCTGGTGCTGGAATTATTGCTGAATTTGCTGTATTGTCGGCCATTGCTGCTGCAGCTGGTGCTGGAATAGTTGCTGAATTTGCTGTATTGTCGGCCATTGCTGCTGGTGCTGGAATTGTTGCTGAATTTGCTGTATTGTCGGCCATTGCTGCTGCAGCTGGTGCTGGAATTATTCTGAATTTGCTGTATTGTCGGCCATTGCTGCTGCAGCTGGTGCTGGAATTATTGCTGAATTTGCTGTATTGTCGGCCATTGCTGCTGCAGCTGGTGCTGGAATTGTTGCTGAATTTGCTGTATTGTCGGCCATTGCTGCTGCAGCTGGTGCTGGAATTGTTGCTGAATTTGCTGTATTGTCGGCCATTGCTGCTGCAGCTGGTGCTGGAATTGTTGCTGAATTTGCTGTATTGTCGGCCATTGCTGCTGCAGCTGGTGCTGGAATTGTTGCTGAATTTGCTGTATTGTCGGCCATTGCTGCTGCAGCTGGTGCTGGAATTGTTGCTGAATTTGCTGTATTGTCGGCCATTGCTGCTGCAGCTGGTGCTGGAATTGTTGCTGAATTTGCTGTATTGTCGGCCATTGCTGCTGCAGCTGGTGCTGGAATTGTTGCTGAATTTGCTGTATTGTCGGCCATTGCTGTTGCAGCTGGTGCTGGAATTGTTGCTGAATTTGCTGTATTGTCGGCCATTGCTGCTGCAGCTGGTGCTGGAATTGTTGCTGAATTTGCTGTATTGTCGGCCATTGCTGCTGCAGCTGGTGCTGGAATTATTGCTGAATTTGCTGTATTGTCGGCCATTGCTGCTGCAGCTGGTGCTGGAATTATTGCTGAATTTGCTGTATTGTCGGCCATTGCTGCTGCAGCTGGTGCTGGAATTGTTGCTGAATTTGCTGTATTGTCGGCCATTGCTGCTGCAGCTGGGGCTGGAATTGTTGCTGAATTTGCTGTATTGTCGGCCATTGCTGCTGCAGCTGGTGCTGGAATTATTGCTGAATTTGCTGTATTGTCGGCCATTGCTGCTGCAGCTGGTGCTGGAATTGTTGCTGAATTTGCTGTATTGTCGGCCATTGCTGCTGCAGCTGGTGCTGGGAATTATTGCTGAATTTGCTGTATTGTCGGCCATTGCCTGCTGCAGCTGGTGCTGGAATTGTTGCTGAATTTGCTGTATTGTCGGCCATTGCTGCTGCTGCTGCTGGTGCTGGAATTGTTGCTGAATTTGCTGTATTGTCGGCCATTGCTGCTGCAGCTGGTGCTGGAATTGTTGCTGAATTTGCTGTATTGTCGGCCATTGCTGCTGCAGCTGGTGCTGGAATTGTTGCTGAATTTGCTGTATTGTCGGCCATTGCTGCTGCAGCTGGTGCTGGAATTATTGCTGAATTTGCTGTATTGTCGGCCATTGCTGGTGCTGGAATTGTTGCTGAATTTGCTGTATTGTCGGCCATTGCTGCTGCAGCTGGTGCTGGAATTGCTGCTGAATTTGCTGTATTGTCGGCCATTGCTGCTGCAGCTGGTGCTGGAATTGCTGCTGAATTTGCTGTATTGTCGGCCATTGCTGCTGCAGCTGGTGCTGGAATTGTTGCTGAATTTGCTGTATTGTCGGCCATTGCTGCTGCAGCTGGTGCTGGAATTGCTGCTGAATTTGCTGTATTGTCGGCCATTGCTGCTGCAGCTGGTGCTGGAATTGCTGCTGAATTTGCTGTATTGTCGGCCATTGCTGCTGCAGCTGGTGCTGGAATTGTTGCTGAATTTGCTGTATTGTCGGCCATTGCTGCTGCAGCTGGTGCTGGAATTGTTGCTGAATTTGCTGTATTGTCGGCCATTGCTGCTGCAGCTGGTGCTGGAATTGCTGCTGAATTTGCTGTATTGTCGGCCATTGCTGCTGCAGCTGGTGCTGGAATTGTTGCTGAATTTGCTGTATTGTCGGCCATTGCTGCTGCAGCTGGTGCTGGAATTGCTGCTGAATTTGCTGTATTGTCGGCCATTGCTGCTGCAGCTGGTGCTGGAATTGTTGCTGAATTTGCTGTATTGTCGGCCATTGCTGCTGCAGCTGGTGCTGGAATTGCTGCTGAATTTGCTGTATTGTCGGCCATTGCTGCTGCAGCTGGTGCTGGAATTGTTGCTGAATTTGCTGTATTGTCGGCCATTGCTGCTGCAGCTGGTGCTGGAATTGTTGCTGAATTTGCTGTATTGTCGGCCATTGCTGCTGCAGCTGGTGCTGGAATTGTTGCTGAATTTGCTGTATTGTCGGCCATTGCTGCTGCAGCTGGTGCTGGAATTGTTGCTGAATTTGCTGTATTGTCGGCCATTGCTGCTGCAGCTGGTGCTGGAATTGTTGCTGAATTTGCTGTATTGTCGGCCATTGCTGCTGCAGCTGGTGCTGGAATTGTTGCTGAATTTGCTGTATTGTCGGCCATTGCTGCTGCAGCTGGTGCTGGAATTGTTGCTGAATTTGCTGTATTGTCGGCCATTGCTGCTGCAGCTGGTGCTGGAATTATTGCTGAATTTGCTGTATTGTCGGCCATTGCTGCTGCAGCTGGTGCTGGAATTGTTGCTGAATTTGCTGTATTGTCGGCCATTGCTGCTGCAGCTGGGGCTGGAATTGTTGCTGAATTTGCTGTATTGTCGGCCATTGCTGCTGCAGCTGGTGCTGGAATTATTGCTGAATTTGCTGTATTGTCGGCCATTGCTGCTGCAGCTGGTGCTGGAATTGCTGCTGAATTTGCTGTATTGTCGGCCATTGCTGCTGCAGCTGGTGCTGGAATAGTTGCTGAATTTGCTGTATTGTCGCCATTGCTGCTGCAGCTGGTGCTGGAATAGTTGCTGAATTTGCTGTATTGTCGGCCATTGCTGCTGCAGCTGGTGCTGGAATTGTTGCTGAATTTGCTGTATTGTCGGCCATTGCTGCTGCAGCTGGTGCTGGAATAGTTGCTGAATTTGCTGTATTGTCGGCCATTGCTGCTGCAGCTGGTGCTGGAATTGTTGCTGAATTTGCTGTATTGTCGGCCATTGCTGCTGCAGCTGGTGCTGGAATTGTTGCTGAATTTGCTGTATTGTCGGCCATTGCTGCTGCAGCTGGTGCTGGAATTATTGCTGAATTTGCTGTATTGTCGGCCATTGCTGCTGCAGCTGGTGCTGGAATTATTGCTGAATTTGCTGTATTGTCGGCCATTGCTGCTGCAGCTGGTGCTGGAATTGTTGCTGAATTTGCTGTATTGTCGGCCATTGCTGCTGCAGCTGGTGCTGGAATAGTTGCTGAATTTGCTGTATTGTCGGCCATTGCTGCTGCAGCTGGTGCTGGAATAGTTGCTGAATTTGCTGTATTGTCGGCCATTGCTGCTGCAGCTGGTGCTGGAATTGTTGCTGAATTTGCTGTATTGTCGGCCATTGCTGCTGCAGCTGGTGCTGGAATTATTGCTGAATTTGCTGTATTGTCGGCCATTGCTGCTGCAG
>NW_027445250.1:250000-251206 GCF_048569485.1 Anomaloglossus baeobatrachus
GCCTCTGATGCTCGGGCGGGAGTGGGGGGGGGAGGGCGCTGGCTCTGGTTGGCCTCTGATGCTCGGGCGAAGAGGGGGGGGGGGGGCGCTGGCTCTGGTTGGCCTCTGATGCTCGGGCGAAGGGGGGGGGGGGGCGCTGGCTCTGGTTGGCCTCCTGACGCTCGAGGGACGGGGGGGAGCTGGCTCTGGTTGGTCTCCTGACGCTCGAGGGACGGGGGGGAGCTGGCTCTGGTTGGCCTCTGATGCTCGGGTGGAGGGGGGGGGGGGGCGCTGGCTCTGGTTGGCCTCTGATGCTCGGGCGGAGGTGGGGGCCGCTGGCTCTGGTTGGCCTCTGATGCTCGGGTGGAGGGGGGGGGGGGCGCTGGCTCTGGTTGGCCTCTGATGCTCGGGCGGAGGTGGGGGCCGCTGGCTCTGGTTGGCCTCTGATGCTCGGGCGGAGGGGGGGCCCCGCTGGCTCTGGTTGGCCTCTGATGCTCGGGCGGGAGGGGGGGCCCGCTGGCTCTGGTTGGCCTCTGATGCTCGGGCGAAGGGGGGGAGGGGGGCGCTGGCTCTGGTTGGCCTCTGATGCTCGGGGTGGGCCGCTGGCTCTGGTTTGCCTCTGATGCTCGGGGGGGCCGTTGGCTCTAGTTGGCCTCTGACGCTCGGTGGGTGGACCGCTGGCTCTGGTTTGTCTCTGACGCTCGGTTGGTGGGCCGTTGGCTCTGGTTGGTCTCTGATGCTCGGGCGGAGGGGGGGCCCGCTGGCTCTGGTTGGCCTCTGATGCTCGGGCGAAGGGGGGGGGGGGCGCTGGCTCTGGTTGGCCTCTGATGCTCGCTGGGTGGGCCGCTGGCTCTGGTTGGCCTCTGATGCTCGGGGTGGGCCGCTGGCTCTGGTTTGCCTCTGATGCTCGGGGGGCCGTTGGCTCTAGTTGGCCTCTGACGCTCGGTGGGTGGACCGCTGGCTCTGGTTTGTCTCTGACGCTCGGTTGGTGGGCCGTTGGCTCTGGTTGGTCTCCTGACGCTCGAGGGACGGGGGGAGCTGGCTCTAGTTGGCCTCTGACGCTCGGTGGGTGGGCCGTTGGCTCTAGTTGGCCTCTGACGCTCGGTGGGTGGACCGTTGGCTCTGGTTGGTCTCCTGACGCTCGAGGGACGGGGGGGAGCTGGCTCTGGTTGGCCTCTGATGCTCGGGCGGAGGGGGGCGCTGGCTCTGGTTTGCTTTGATGCTCGG
>NW_027445250.1:251406-308906 GCF_048569485.1 Anomaloglossus baeobatrachus
CTCCTCCTCCTGGACCTGTCCTCTGCCTTCTACACTACTCTGTCCTCCTCCTCCTCCTCCTCCTCCTGGACCTGTCCTCTGCCTTCTACACTACTCTGTCCTCCTCCTCCTCCTCCTCCTGGACCTGTCCTCTGCCTTCTACACTACTCTGTCCTCCTCCTCCTCCTCCTCCTCCTGGCCTGTCCTCTGCCTTCTACACTACTCTGTCCTCCTCCTCCTCCTGGACCTGTCCTCTGCCTTCTACACTACTCTGTCCTCCTCCTCCTCCTGGACCTGTCCTCTGCCTTCTACATTACTCTGTCCTCCTCCTCCTCCTGGACCTGTCCTCTGCCTTCTACATTACTCTGTCCTCCTCCTCCTCCTGGACCTGTCCTCTGCCTTCTACATTACTCTGTCCCTCCTCCTCCTCCTGGACCTGTCCTCTGCCTTCTACATTACTCTGTCCTCCTCCTCCTCCTGGACCTGTCCTCTGCCTTCTACATTACTCTGTCCTCCTCCTCCTCCTGGACCTGTCCTCTGCCTTCTACATTACTCTGTCCTCCTCCTCCTCCTGGACCTGTCCTCTGCCTTCTACATTACTCTGTCCTCCTCCTCCTCCTGGACCTGTCCTCTGCCTTCTACATTACTCTGTCCTCCTCCTCCTTCTCTGGACCTGTCCTCTGCCTTCTACATTACTCTGTCCTCCTCCTCCTTCTCCTGGACCTGTCCTCTGCCTTCTACATTACTCTGTCCTCCTCCTCCTTCTCCTGGACCTGTCCTCTGCCTTCTACACTACTCTGTCCTCCTCCTCCTACTGGACCTGTCCTCTGCCTTCTACACTACTCTGTCCTCCCTCCTCCTACTGGACCTGTCCTCTGCCTTCTACACTACTCTGTCCTCCTCCTCCTCCTGGACCTGTCCTCTGCCTTCTACATTACTCTGTCCTCCTCCTCCTGGACCTGTCCTCTGCCTTCTACATTACTCTGTCCTCCTCCTCCTGGACCTGTCCTCTGCCTTCTACATTACTCTGTCCTCCTCCTCCTGGACCTGTCCTCTTGCTTTCTACACTACTCTGTCCTCCTCCTCCTCCTCCTGTCCTCTGCCTTCTACACTACTCTGTCCTCCTCCTCCTCCTGTCCTCTGCCTTCTACACTACTCTGTCCTCCTCCTCCTGGGCCTGTCCTCTGCCTTCTACACTACTCTGTCCTCCTCCTCCTCCTCCTGGGCCTGTCCTCTGCCTTCTACACTACTCTGTCCTCCTCCTCCTCCTCCTCCTCCTCCTCCTGGGCCTGTCCTCTGCCTTCTACACTACTCTGTCCTCCTCCTCCTCCTCCTCCTGGGCCTGTCCTCTGCCTTCTACACTACTCTGTCCTCCTCCTCCTATTGGGCCTGTCCTCTGCCTTCTACACTACTCTGTCCTCCTCCTCCTATTGGGCCTGTCCTCTGCCTTCTACACTACTCTGTCCTCCTCCTCCTATTGGGCCTGTCCTCTGCCTTCTACACTACTCTGTCCTCCTCCTCCTATTGGGCCTGTCCTCTGCCTTCTACACTACTCTGTCCTCCTCCTGTCCTCTGCCTTCTACACTACTCTGTCCTCCTCCTCCTCCTGTCCTCTGCCTTCTACACTACTCTGTCCTCCTCCTCCTCCTCCTCCTGTCCTCTGCCTTCTACACTACTCTGTCCTCCTCCTCCTCCTCCTCCTCCTCCTCCTCCTCCTGTCCTCTGCCTTCTACACTACTCTGTCCTCCTCCTCCTCCTCCTCCTCCTCCTCCTCCTCCTCCTATTGGGCCTGTCCTCTGCCTTCTACACTACTCTGTCCTCCTCCTCCTATTGGGCCTGTCCTCTGCCTTCTACACTACTCTGTCCTCCTCCTCCTATTGGGCCTGTCCTCTGCCTTCTACACTACTCTGTCCTCCTCCTGTCCTCTGCCTTCTACACTACTCTGTCCTCCTCCTCCTCCTGTCCTCTGCCTTCTACACTACTCTGTCCTCCTCCTCCTCCTCCTCCTGTCCTCTGCCTTCTACACTACTCTGTCCTCCTCCTCCTCCTCCTCCTCCTCCTCCTCCTCCTCCTCCTCCTCCTCCTCCTCCTCCTCCTCCTCCTGTCCTCTGCCTTCTACACTACTCTGTCCTCCTCCTCCTCCTCCTCCTCCTCCTCCTCCTCCTCCTGTCCTCTGCCTTCTACACTACTCTGTCCTCCTCCTCCTCCTCCTCCTCCTCCTCCTCCTCCTCCGCCTCCTGTCCTCTGCCTTCTACACTACTCTGTCCTCCTCCTCCTCCTCCTCCTCCTCCTCCTCCTCCTCCTCCTGTCCTCTGCCTTCTACACTACTCTGTCCTCCTCCTCCTCCTCCTCCTCCTCCTGGGCCTGTCCTCTGCCTTCTACACTAGTCTGTCCTCCTCCTCCTCCTCCTCCTCCTCCTCCTGGGCCTGTCCTCTGCCTTCTACACTAGTCTGTCCTCCTCCTCCTCCTCCTGGGCCTGTCCTCTGCCTTCTACACTACTCTGTCCTCCTCCTCCTCCTCCTCCTCCTCCTCCTCCTCCTCCTCCTCCTCCTGGGCCTGTCCTCTGCCTTCTACACTACTCTGTCCTCCTCCTCCTCCTCCTCCTCCTGGACCTGTCCTCTGCCTTCTACACTACTCTGTCGTCCTCCTCCTCCTCCTCCTCCTGGACCTGTCCTCTGCCTTCTACACTACTCTGTCCTCCTCCTCCTCCTCCTCCTCCTGGACCTGTCCTCTGCTTTCTACACTACTCTGTCCTCCTCCTCCTCCTCCTCCTCCCTGGACCTGTCCTCTGCCTTCTACACTACTCTGTCCTCCTCCTCCTCCTCCTCCTCCTGGGCCTGTCCTCTGCCTTCTACACTACTCTGTCCTCCTCCTCCTCCTCCTCCTCCTGGGCCTGTCCTCTGCCTTCTACACTACTCTGTCCTCCTCCTCCTATTGGCCTGTCCCTCTGCCTTCTACACTACTCTGTCCTCCTCCTCCTCCTCCTCCTCCTCCTCCTCCTCCTGGACCTGTCCTCTGCCTTCTACACTACTCTGTCCTCCTCCTCCTCCTCCTCCTCCTGGACCTGTCCTCTGCCTTCTACACTACTCTGTCCTCCTCCTCCTCCTCCTCCTCCTCCTGGACCTGTCCTCTGCCTTCTACACTACTCTGTCCTCCTCCTCCTCCTCCTCCTCCTGGACCTGTCCTCTGCTTTCTACACTACTCTGTCCTCCTCC
The DNA here is from genome assembly GCF_048569485.1 of Anomaloglossus baeobatrachus. Taxonomy (NCBI): domain Eukaryota; kingdom Metazoa; phylum Chordata; class Amphibia; order Anura; family Aromobatidae; genus Anomaloglossus; species Anomaloglossus baeobatrachus. Next base: position 254,601 of record NW_027445250.1, read on the forward strand.
TCCCTCCTCCTCCTCCTCCTCCTCCTCCTCCTCCTCCTCCTCCTCCTCCTCCTCCCTCCTCCTCCTGGACCTGTCCTCTGCTTTCTACACTACTCTGTCCTCCTCCTCCTCCTCCTCCTCCTCCTCCTCTGGACCTGTCCTCTGCTTTCTACACTACTCTGTCCTCCTCCTCCTCCTCCTCCTCCTGGACCTGTCCTCTGCTTTCTACACTACTCTGTTCCTCCTCCTCCTCCTCCTCCTCCTGGACCTGTCCTCTGCTTTCTACACTACTCTGTCCTCCTCCTCCTCCTCCTCCTCCTCCTCCTCCTCCTCCTGGACCTGTCCTCTGCTTTCTACACTACTCTGTCCTCCTCCTCCTCCTCCTCCTCCTGGACCTGTCCTCTGCTTTCTACACTACTCTGTCCTCCTCCTCCTCCTCCTCCTGGACCTGTCCTCTGCCTTCTACACTACTCTGTCCTCCTCCTCCTCCCTCCTCCTCCTCCTCCTCCTCCTCCTCCTGGGCCTGTCCTCTGCCTTCTACACTACTCTGTCCTCCTCCTCCTCCTGGGCCTGTCCTCTGCCTTCTACACTACTCTGTCCTCCTCCTCCTCCTGGGCCTGTCCTCTGCCTTCTACACTACTCTGTCCTCCTCCTCCTATTGGGCCTGTCCTCTGCCTTCTACACTACTCTGTCCCTCCTCCTCCTATTGGGCCTGTCCTCTGCCTTCTACACTACTCTGTCCTCCTCCTCCTCCTCCTGGACCTGTCCTCTGCTTTCTACACTACTCTGTCCTCCTCCTCCTCCTCCTCCTGGACCTGTCCTCTGCTTTCTACACTACTCTGTCCTCCTCCTCCTCCTCCTCCTCCTGGACCTGTCCTCTGCCTTCTACATTACTCTGTCCTCCTCCTCCTATTGGGCCTGTCCTCTGCCTTCTACATTACTCTGTCCTCCTCCTCCTCCTGGACCTGTCCTCTGCCTTCTACATTACTCTGTCCTCCTCCTCCTCCTCCTCCTCCTCCTCCTCCTCCTCCTCCTCCTCCTCCTCCTCCTCCTCCTCCTCCTCCTCCTCCTCCTCCTCCTCCTCCTCCTCCTCCTCCTCCTCCTGAACCTGTCCTCTGCCTTCTACTTTTTTTTAAATCAGATACTTTTTTTATTAAAACAGAATACATACAACAGAATAACAAATCGGCATCCAAATTAAGATTATCACATCTATTACCCCTTTAACTCCCCCTCCCGCCCCCTCCCCCACCCCGGCAGCAACACTTCTCCCCGATACTACATCCCATGTAGTACACACTTAGAATACCCTCCAACTGCATTATAGCAAACCTTGTAGTATCTCCCCATGCTGCCTCCACCCTACCCCTTTCCCCCCTCCCCCCCTGCTCCCCTCCCCTCCTACTCCCCACCACTTCGTGTTTTCGAGTACTCCCATGAAGCATCGGGTTTTCCAAACCTGGTCCATAATCCCTACTAAATTCCCCCCTACCTCCCTCGCCTTCCCCTCTTAGACACATTTTAAAACTCGTCCCTTTTCCAACAATTCTCCACTCCCCCCCTCTTTCTATGTATAATCATATTCCACTCAACCAATATAACAGTAAAATGGCGAACAGTAATTAAACTGGAATCTCAAATTGTAAATACCCCCACCGCGCCTAATTAGGCAGTCCCCATGTCCTGCGAAGCTCACATCAAACCCTTCGCATTCCCCCTGCATACTACCTCAATCCCAAAGGGAAGGAGGAAAAAAAAAAGAAAAAACAAGAAGGGTCCCCTGTAAGCTCCTAAGGATGTTGTAGAGCCTCAGCCGGCCTTCTCCAACACACTGCAGATTCAGACAGTCAGCTCATTCCTTCAAACGGATCCGCTTTTCGTTTGCGTCCAACCACTGCATGGCTTCCTCTGGAGTTGTAAAAAAGTGCACCCGCTCCAACGCCGTCACTCTTAGCTTTGCCGGGAACATCATTGAGTATTGCACCCCCATCTCTCGCAGGCGCCTCTTTACTCCTGTAAAAGTCATACGTAGCTTTTGGACAGAAATGGAGTAGTCCGGGTATATGGAAATTCTCTGGCCGTCAATCATAAGATCCTCCATGTCTCTTGCCTTTCGCAGTATAGTGTCCCTGTCTCTGTAGTTGAGGAGCTTGGCTAGCATAGTGCGAGGGCCCCTGCCTGCTGGTTGTGGCTGCATCGGGACTCTGTGTGCACGTTCCACAGCATAGAGCTTGGATAAGACATTAGCACCCATTTTCCCCCTGAGCCAGTCTTCTACATATTCAGTGGGGTTTCTTCCTTCCGCTTTCTCAGGGATGCCGACAATTCGGATGTTATTTCTTCTAGAGCGGTTCTCTAAATCATCATTTTTTGCCGTGATTTCAGCTATCTGCTGTGCAAATGTTTTTTCAGACTTTTGTAGTTTTGTAATATGATCCTCTGTTATCCCCACTCTCTCCTCTACAGCCGTTGTTCTCAGGTCTGCTTTCTTGAGGTCTTTCTTAATGTCAGCAACCTCTGCCTGTAATCCCTTAACTTGCTTTGTCAGGGAAGTCAGAGCCTCTTTACAAAAAGACACCACTGCAAAAACGTCCTTTAAAGTGGGGTTTTCTGGAGCCTGGTCTGCACTATGTGCTTCCTCTACTTCTCCTGTCTTATCTTGCTGCTGTTCACCATCCCCCATCTCATCAGAGCTGGCATTGTCTTCTCCCTCCTCACCTCTGTTATCTGTATGCTGATGTGATTTCTCTGAAGTCCAGGCAAACTTCTCCAGCCTTGCAGCGATCTGCATCCTCTCTTGACAGGCTGCATTAACTTTCTCAGCTTCCTGCCTTATCATGGCACCATCTTGAGAGCTGGGGACTTTCCCGCCTCCATTATCTTTTTGCCTGCGACGGACCATGGCACCTCTCTGCATCCACCAGACTCACCCCAGACAAGTCCTCACCACCTTATCTTCCTGACAGCCGGCTGAGGCAGTGATAACAGCGGTATTCAGGGATTTATCAAGGGTGTTTGCAGGAGAGCTCCACAAACACGTCTCTTCACATTGCCGTCCAGGCCACGCCCCCCTCTGCCTTCTACATTACTATGTGCTCCTCCTCTTTCTAGACCTGTCCTCTGCCTTCTACACTACTCTGTCCTCCTCCTCCTGGACCTGTCCTCTGCCTTCTACACTACTCTGTCCTCCTCCTCCTGGACCTGTTCTCTGCCTTCTACACTACTCTGTCCTCCTCCTCCTGGACCTGTCCTCTGCCTTCTACACTACTCTGTCCTCCTCCTCCTGGACCTGTCCTCTGCCTTCTACACTACTCTGTCCTCCTCCTCCTGGACCTGTCCTCTGCCTTCTACACTACTCTGTCCTCCTCCTCCTGGACCTGTCCTCTGCCTTCTACATTACTCTGTCCTCCTCCTCCTGGACCTGTTCTCTGCCTTCTACATTACTCTGTCCTCCTCCTCCTGGACCTGTTCTCTGCCTTCTACATTACTCTGTCCTCCTCCTCCTCCTGGACCTGTCCTCTGCCTTCTACACTACTCTGTCCTCCTCCTGGACCTGTTCTCTGCCTTCTACATTACTCTGTCCTCCTCCTCCTCCTCCTCCTGGACCTGTCCTCTGCCTTCTACACTACTCTGTCCTCCTCCTAGACCTGTCCTCTGCCTTCTACACTACTCTGTCCTCCTCCTCCTGGACCTCTCCTCTGCCCTCTACATTACTCTGTCCTCCTCCTCCTCCTGGACCTCTCCTCTGCCTTCTACATTACTCTGTCCTCCTCCTCCTGGACCTGTCCTCTGCCTTCGACACAGTAGACCATTCCCTCCTGCTACAGATTCTCTCATCTCTGGGCATCACAGACTTGGCCCTATCTTGGATCTCCTCATACCTCACAGACCGCACTTTCAGCGTCCCCCATTCTCACACCACTTCCTCATCTCGCCCCCTATCTGTCGGTGTCTCCCACTCTCACACCACTTCCTCATCTCGCCCCCTATCTGTCGGTGTCTCCCACTCTCACACCACTTCCTCATCTCGCCCCTATCTGTCGGTGTCTCCCATTCTCACACCACTTCCTCATCTCGCCCCCTATCTGTCGGTGTCTCCCACTCTCACACCACTTCCTCATCTCGCCCCCTATCTGTCGGTGTCTCCCACTCTCACACCACTTCCTCATCTCGCCCCCTATCTGTCGGTGTCTCCCACTCTCACACCACTTCCTCATCTCGCCCCTATCTGTCGGTGTCTCCCATTCTCACACCACTTCCTCATCTCGCCCCCATCTGTCGGTGTCTCCCACTCTCACACCACTTCCTCATCTCGCCCCCTATCTGTCGGTGTCTCCCACTCTCACACCACTTCCTCATCTCGCCCCCTATCTGTCGGTGTCTCCCACTCTCACACCACTTCCTCATCTCGCCCCCTATCTGTCGGTGTCTCCCACTCTCACACCACTTCCTCATCTCGCCCCTATCTGTCGGTGTCTCCCATTCTCACACCACTTCCTCATCTCGCCCCCTATCTGTCGGTGTCTCCCACTCTCACACCACTTCCTCATCTCGCCCCCTATCTGTCGGTGTCTCCCACTCTCACACCACTTCCTCATCTCGCCCCCATCTGTCGGTGTCTCCCATTCTCACACCACTTCCTCATCTCGCCCCCTATCTGTCGGTGTCTCCCACTCTCACACCACTTCCTCATCTCGCCCCTATCTGTCGGTGTCTCCCATTCTCACACCACTTCCTCATCTCGCCCCTATCTGTCGGTGTCTCCCACTCTCACACCACTTCCTCATCTCGCCCCCCATCTGTCGGTGTCTCCCATTCTCACACCACTTCCTCATCTCGCCCCCATCTGTCGGCGTCTCCCACTCTCACACCACTTCCTCATCTCGCCCCCTATCTGTCGGTGTCTCCCACTCTCACACCACTTCCTCCTCTCGCCCCCTATCTGTCGGTGTCTCCCACTCTCACACCACTTCCTCATCTCGCCCCTATCTGTCGGTGTCTCCCATTCTCACACCACTTCCTCATCTCGCCCCCTATCTGTCGGTGTCTCCCATTCTCACACCACTTCCTCATCTCGCCCCCATCTGTCGGTGTCTCCCACTCTCACACCACTTCCTCATCTCGCCCCCTATCTGTCGGTGTCTCCCATTCTCACACCACTTCCTCATCTCGCCCCCTATCTGTCGGCGTCTCCCATTCTCACACCACTTGCTCATCTCGCCCCCTATCTGTCGGTGTCTCCCACTCTCACACCACTTCCTCATCTCGCCCCCTATCTGTCGGTGTCCCCCATTCTCACACCACTTCCTCATCTCGCCCCCTATCTGTCGGTGTCTCCCACCCTCACACCACTTCCTCATCTCGCCCCCTATCTGTCGGGGTCCCCCAAGGCTCAGTTCTTGGACCCCTGCTGTTCTCCATCTACACCTTCGGCCTTGGAGAACTCATAGAGTCCCACGGCTTCCAGTATCATCTCTATGCCGATGACACACAGATCTACCTCTCTGGACCTGACATCACCTCTCTACTAACCAGAATCGCACAATGTCTGTCTGCTATTTCATCCTTCTCTGCGCGATTCCTAAAACTGAACATGGACAAAACAGAGTTCATTGTCTTTCCTTCTCTTCACTGAACTCCCCTCACCTGACATATCCATCAATGTCCATGGCTGCCCACTCTCCCCGGTGCCACGTGCTCGCCTCCTGGGAATAACTCTAGACTCTGATCTCCTTCAAGCCACACATCCAAGCCCTCTCCACCTCATGCAGACTACAACTCAAAAATATCTCCCGGATCCGTACATTCCTTTCCCAAGAAGGTGCAAAATCCCTAGTACATGCCCTTATTATCTCCCGCCTGGATTACTGCAACCTCCTGCTCTGTGTCCTCCCTTCTAACAGTCTCGCCCCCCTACAATCTATTGTAAACTATGCTGCCCGGCTCATCCACCTCTCCCCCCGCTACTCCCCGACCCCTCCTCTCTGCCAATCCCTGCAGTGGCTTCCCATCGCCCAACGACTCCAGTTCAAAACACTAACCATGACAAGCAAAGCCATGCACAACCTGTCTCCTCCTTACATCTGTGACCTAGTCTCCCGATACCTACCTGCACGCAACCTCAGATCCTCACAAGATCTCCTTCTCTGCTCCCCTCTCATCTCCTCTTCCCACCATCGCATCCAAGATTTCTCCCGTGCATCCCCCATACTCTGGAACGCTCTACCTCAGCATATCAGACTCTCCCCTACCGTGGAAAGCTTCAAAAGGAACCTGAAGACCCACCTCTTCCAACAAGCCTACAACCTACAATAGCCCTCAGCCCATTAGACCACTGCGCAACCAGCTCTGTCCTCACCTATTGTACCATCACCCATTCCCTGTACAGTCATGGCCAAAAGTTTTGAGAATGCTACAAATATTAATTTTTACAAAGTCTACTGCTTCAGTTTTTCTAATGGCAATTTGCATATACTCCAGAATGTCATAAAGAGTGATCAGCTTAACAGCAATTACTTGCAAAGTCAATATTGGCTAAGAAAATGAACTTTAACCCCCAAAACACATTTCAACAGCATTGCATTCCTGCCTTAAAAGGAGCAGCTAACATTGTTGTAGTGATTGTTCCAGTAACACAGGTGTGGGTGTTGATGAGGACAGGGCTGGCGATCAATCAGTCATGATTAAGTAAGAATGACACCACTGGACACTTTAAAAGGAGGCTGGTGCTTGGTATCATTGTTTCTTCAGCGCTCTATTGGGAGACCCAGACGATTGGGGTATAGCTACTGCCCTCTGGAGGCCACACAAAGCACTACATTAAAAGTGCAAGGCCCCTCCCCCTCTGGCTATACCCCCCCCGTGGTATCACGGGTTCTCCAGTTTTAGCTTTGTGTGCGAAGGAGGTCAGACATTCCATGCATAGCTCCACAGATTTTAGTCAGCAGTAGCTGCTGACTATTTCGGATGGAAGAAAAGAGGACACATATAGTGTCCCCAGCATGCTCCCTTCTCACCCCTGGATGGTGTTGTAAGGTTGAGGTACCTATTGCTGGTACAGGGCTGGAGCCTCACATGCTGTTTTCCTTCCACATCCCCTGGTAGGGCTCTGTGGAAGTGGGATCCTGCCGGCCTCTCAGCTCTGACGCCGGGCTCCATCCACAGACCCATTAGAACCTGATGGAGACGGAGCAGGAGTACGATCAGGGACAGGCCCTGCATCATACAGGTACTCTGTGTCCCCGGCAGGCACAGACACACTCCGGGCTGGCTGGGTGTTGTAGTGCGCCGGGGACCGCAACGTTGGAGTTAGTGTCCCTACAGATTACTGGGGGATTTTTTGTGTATGGGAACGCAGCGCCGACCCCCTCTGGACCGGGCGGCGCTGCTGTGACTTGTGGTGCGCCGGGGATCCGCCGTCCGCGCTTTTACGGCGGCGGCGGTTATAAATTGAGTCCCCGGCTTTTTGGGCCTAGGACGCCGGCAGCTCCGATTCGTTCCCCGCCCCCACCCTGTCATTCAGGGTAGGGGAGAGACGCTGTTCGCTAGCAGCGACGAGGGCTGGAGCCTGATTTACATGCTCCAGCCCTCACACTAGGCACAGAGGGAAGCAGGCTTCCCGCTCTTAGCCAGGAACGCCCAGGGCCCGCCCCCCTTCTCTCTCAGGACGCCGGCAGCCATTACATGCAGTCTGGCTGGAGGAAGGACGCAAGGCTCTGGGAGACCTGGACTAGGGGCTATCTGGCGACCACACACCCGCTTTTTAAGCGGGCGGTAAGCGATTTTTCTGTGCTGGTCCCTCTAGTGCCTCACGGTGTATCGGTGTACTGTGTAGGATATAGAGATATTGTATTTCTTGCACTGTGAGGTCGCTTCTGGCTGCATCTCCCAGATCCCTCTGTGGAAGCAACAACATGCCATCCTCAAAACGCAAGGCTGCCAAGGCTAGGGCTGTGTATACTGCGTGTGCTGCATGTGGGGCTAATCTACCAGCAGGCTCCGATGACCCCCATTGTGTGCAATGCTCCGATCCGGTGCTGCTTCGCCAGCCGGAGTCCGGAGAGGTAGTGACCCAGGCTGAGACGCTTGTAAGTTCTGCCCCGGTGACAGGGACAGACTTTGCAGTTTTTGCTGATAATATGTCTGTGTCTATGGCAAAAATCCTTGAAACCTTGCAATCTATGCATGGGGCTCAGTCTTTGGGCACGGCGAGGCCTCTGTCCTCAGGTCCCCCTCACTTGGAATTAATCCAGCCCACAGGGGGGTCCCCGGCTTCACAGGCCGAGGATTATGACTCAGATGATAGCCCCAGCCACCCTAAACGAGCTCGCTGGGAAAGACCCTCGACGTCATCACACTGCTCAGGGTCTCAGCGCAATCAGTCTCTCTGTGATGTGTCTGATGAGAGTGATCAGGAATCCATTCCTGGAACCCCTCTCAACCTGGATACCCCTGATGGGGATGCCATGGTAAACGACCTTATCTCAGCCATCAATAGGCTGTTGGATATTTCTCCCCCAGCCCCTTCAGCAGAAGAGGCGGCTGCGGAGCAGGAGAAGTTTCGTTTCCTTTATCCCAAGCGTAAATTGAGTGCTTTGTTGGATCACGCTGACTTCAGAGAATCAATCCAGAAGCACGACGCTCACCCAGAAAGGCGTTTCTCTAAACGATCTAAAGATACGCGTTTCCCTTTCCCCCCTGAGGTGGTCAAGCGCTGGACACAGTGTCCAAAGGTAGACCCCCCGATTTCCAAACTCGCAGCTAGGTCCATAGTTGCAGTGGAGGATGGCGCTTCACTTAAAGATGCCAATGACAGACAGATGGACCTTTGGTTAAAATCTGTCTATGAAGCTATCGGCGCGTCGTTTGCTCCGGCATTCGCAGCCGTATGGGCACTCCAGGCTATTTCAGCTGGCTTAGCAAAAGTGGATGCTATCATACATCCAGCAGTGCCGCAAGTGGCGCACCTTACCACGCAGATGTCGGCGTTTGCGTCTTACGCTATCAATGCGGTCCTAGAATCTACCAGTCGCACCTCAATGGCGTCCGCCAATTCGGTAGTTTTGCGCAGAGCCTTGTGGTTAAAGGACTGGAAAGCAGATGCTGGTTCCAAAAAATGTTTAACCAGTTTGCCTTTATCTAGAGATAGACTGTTTGGCGAGCCATTGGCTGATATCATTAAGCAGTCCAAGGGTAAAGACTCCTCTTTACCACAACCCAGAACAACCAAACCTCAGCAGAAAAAGTGGCAGCAGAGGTTTCAGTCCTTTCGAGGTTCGGGCAAGACACCATTTACCTCGTCCAAAGGGACTCAGAGGACGCAAAGAATCTCAGATTCGTGGCGGGCTCACACGCGCCCCAAGAAAGCAAATGGAGGTACCGCTTCCAAAGCGGCTACCTCATGACTTCCAGCCCCCTCCCTCCGCATCGCCGGTCGGGGGCAGGCTCTCCCGCTTTTCCGGCATTTGGATGTCACAGGTCAAAGACCGGTGGGTGACGGACATTTTGTCTCGCGGGTACAGAATCGAGTTCAATTCTCGTCCCCCAGCTCGGTTCTTCAGAACCTCCCCACATCCAGACCGAGCAGATGCTCTGCTGCAGGCGGTGGGCTCCCTAAGAGCGGAAGGAGTGGTGATCCCAGTCCCTCCTCAGGAACAAGGGCTAGGGTTTTACTCCAATCTGTTTGTGGTTCCAAAAAAGGACGGCTCGTTCCGTCCTGTTCTGGACCTAAAACGGCTCAACAAACATGTGCACGCCAGGAAGTTCCGGATGGAAACCCTGCGTTCTGTCATTGCCTCAATGTCCAGAGGAGACTTCCTTGCCTCAATAGACATCAAAGATGCTTATCTCCACGTGCCAATTGCTACAGAACATCAACGTTTTCTACGTTTTGTGATAGGAAACGACCATTTTCAGTTCGTAGCTCTGCCATTTGGTCTGGCGACAGCCCCACGGGTCTTCACCAAGGTCATGGCGGCGGTGGTAGCAGTCTTGCACTCTCAGGGACACTCGGTGATCCCTTACCTAGACGATTTATTGGTCAAAGCTCCCTCTCAAGAGGCATGTCAGCACAGCCTGAATGCTACGCTGGAGACCCTACAGTCTTTCGGATGGATCATCAACTTTCCAAAGTCGATCCTATCACCGACTCAATCACTAACGTATCTTGGCATGGAGTTTCATACTCTAGCAGCGATAGTGAAGCTTCCGCTGAACAAGCAGCGGTCACTACAGACAGGGGTGCAATCTCTTCTGCAGGGCCAGTTGCATCCCTTGCGGCGCCTCATGCATTTCCTAGGGAAGATGGTGGCAGCCATGGAAGCAGTTCCCTTTGCGCAGTTTCATCTGCGCCCACTTCAATGGGACATTCTCCGCCAATGGGACGGGAAGTCAACGTCCCTGGACAGGAAAGTCTCGCTTTCCCAGACGGCCAAGGACTCCCTACAATGGTGGCTCCTTCCCACCTCATTGTCTCAGGGAAGATCCTTCCTGCCCCCATCCTGGGCAGTAGTCACGACAGATGCGAGTCTGTCAGGGTGGGGAGCAGTATTTCTCCACCACAGGGCTCAGGGGACGTGGACTCCGCAGATCAATGTTCTGGAGATCAGAGCAGTGTATCTTGCTCTACTGGCCTTCCAACAGTGGCTGGAAGGAAAGCAGATCCGAATCCAATCGGACAACTCCACAGCGGTGGCATACATCAACCACCAAGGAGGGACGCGCAGTCGGCAAGCCTTCCAAGAAGTCAGGCGCATTCTAATGTGGGTGGAGGACAGAGCATCCACCATATCCGCGGTTCACATCCCAGGCGTAGAAAACTGGGAAGCAGACTTCCTCAGTCGCCAGGGCATGGACGCAGGGGAATGGTCCCTTCACCCGGACGTGTTTCAGGAAATCTGTCGCCGCTGGGGAGTGCCGGACGTCGACCTAATGGCGTCTCGGCACAACAACAAGGTCCCGGCATTCATGGCGAGGTCGCGCGATCAAAGAGCTCTGGCGGCAGACGCCTTGGTTCAAGATTGGTCGCAGTTTCAGCTCCCATACGTGTTTCCGCCTCTGGCGCTCTTGCCCAGAGTGCTACGCAAGATCAGATCCGAGTGCAGCCGCATCATACTCGTCGCTCCAGACTGGCCGAGGAGGTCGTGGTATCCGGATCTGTGGCATCTCACGATCGGTCGACCGTGGTCACTGCCAGACCGACCAGACTTACTGTCCCAAGGGCCGTTTTTCCATCAGAATTCTGCGGCCCTGAACCTGACTGTGTGGCCATTGAGTCCTGGATCCTAGCATCTGCAGGATTATCTCAAGGAGTCGTTGCCACAATGAGACAAGCTAGAAAGTCGAATTCGGCTAAGATCTACCACAGAACGTGGAAGATTTTCTTATCCTGGTGCTCTGCTCAGGGAGTGTCTCCCTGGCCATTTGCATTGCCCAAGTTTCTTTCCTTCCTGCAATCGGGGTTAGAAAAGGGCTTGTCGCTCAGCTCCCTTAAAGGGCAAGTTTCGGCACTATCCGTGTTTTTTCAGAAGCGTCTAGCACGTCTTTCTAAGGTGCGCACGTTCCTGCAGGGGGTCTGTCATATTGTGCCCCCGTACAAGCGGCCGTTAGATCCATGGGATCTGAACAGGGTACTAGTTGCTCTCCAGAAGCCGCCCTTCGAGCCTCTGAAGGAAGTTTCCTTTTCTCGGCTGTCACAGAAAGTGGCGTTTCTTGTTGCGATCACATCGCTTCGACGAGTGTCTGAGCTGGCAGCTCTGTCATCCAAGGCTCCCTTCCTGGTGTTCCACCAGGACAAGGTAGTGCTGCGCCCTATTCCGGAGTTTCTCCCTAAGGTCGTATCCTCTTTTCATCTTAATCAGGATATATCCTTGCCTTCTTTTTGTCCTCATCCGGTTCACCGGTATGAAACGGACTTACGTTTGCTAGATCTGGTGAGAGCACTCAGAATCTACATTTCCCGCACGGCGGCCATGCGCCGTGCCGATGCACTTTTTGTCCTTGTCGCTGGTCCGCGCAAGGGGTTGCAGGCTTCTAAAGCCACCCTGGCTCGATGGATCAAAGAACCAATTCTAGAGGCCTACCGTTCTGCGGGGCTTCCGGTTCCTTCAGGGCTAAAAGCCCACTCAACCAGAGCCGTGGGTGCGTCCTGGGCATTACGTCACCAGGCTTCGGCTCAACAGGTGTGCCAGGCAGCTACCTGGTCCAGTCTGCACACTTTCACCAAGCATTATCAGGTGCATACCTATGCTTCGGCGGATGCCAGCTTAGGTAGAAGAGTCCTGCAGGCGGCAGTGACACCCCCGTAGGGGAGGGCTGTTTTGCAGCTCTAACATGAGGTATTTCTTTACCCACCCAGGGACAGCTTTTGGACGTCCCAATCGTCTGGGTCTCCCAATAGAGCGCTGAAGAAGAAGGGAATTTTGTTACTTACCGTAAATTCCTTTTCTTCTAGCTCTTATTGGGAGACCCAGCACCCGCCCTGTTGTCCTTCGGGATGTTTTTTTGTTGTTTGCGGGTACACATGTTGTTCATGTTGAACGGTTTTTCAGTTCTCCGATGTTATTCGGAGTTAATTTGTTTAAACCAGTTATTGGCTTCCTCCTTCTTGCTTTGGCACTAAAACTGGAGAACCCGTGATACCACGGGGGGGGGTATAGCCAGAGGGGGAGGGGCCTTGCACTTTTAATGTAGTGCTTTGTGTGGCCTCCAGAGGGCAGTAGCTATACCCCAATCGTCTGGGTCTCCCAATAAGAGCTAGAAGAAAAGGAATTTACGGTAAGTAACAAAATTCCCTTCTTCTCTTCAGTTAACCATGGTTATCTCTAAAGAAACACGTGCAGCCATCATTGCTCTGCACAAAAATGGCCTAACAGGGAAGAGTATCGCAGCTACAAAGATTGCACCTCAGTCAACAATCTATCGCATCATCAAGAACTTCTAGGAGAGAGCTTCCATTGTTGCCAAAAAGGCTCCAGGGCGCCCAAGAAGGACCAGCAAACGCCAGGACCGTATCTTAAAGCTGTTTCAGCTGCGGGATGGGACTACCAGCAGTGCCGCGCTAGCGCGGCAATGGCAGCAGGCTGGTGTGAGGGCTTCTGCACGCACTGTGAGGCGGAGGCTGCTGGAGCAAGGCCTGGTTTCAAGGAGGGCAGCAAAGAAGCCACTTCTCTCCAGAAAAAACATCAGGGACCGACTGATATTCTGCAGAAGGTACAGGGAGTGACTGCTGAGGACTGGGGGAAAGTCATTATCTCAGATGAATCCCCTTTTCGATTGTTTGGGACATCTGGAAACAGCTTATTAGGAGAAGAAGAGGTGAGCGCTACCACCAGTCTTGTCTCATGCCAACTGTTAAGCATCCTGAAACCATTCATGTGTGGGGTTGCTTCTCAGCCAAGGGAATCGCACCACTCACAGTCTTGCCTAAAATCACCGCCATGAATAAAGAATGGCACCAGAATGTCCTCCAAGAGCAACTTCTCCCAACCGTCCAAGAGCAGTTTGGCGCCAACAATGCCTTTTCCAGCATGATGGAGCACCTTGCCATAAAGCAAAGGTGATCACTAAATGGCTCATGGAACAAAACATAGAGATTTTGGGTCCATGGCCTGGAAACTCCCCAGATCTTAATCCCATTGAGAACTTGTGGGCAATCATCAAGAGACGGGTGGACAAAGAAAAACCAACAAATTCTGGCAAAATGCAAGCATTGCCTATGCAAGAATGGACAGCGATCAGTCAGGATTTGCTCCAGAAGTTGATTGAGAGCTGCCCGGGAGAATTGCAGAGGTCCTGAAGAAGAAGGGTCAGCACTGCAAATATTCACTTGCTGCATTAACTCATTCTAATGTCAATAGAACCTACTGGTCTCATAATATGATTGCAATTATATTTCTGTATGTGATGTAAACACAGACAAACACAATTAACAACCAGAGGGAACAGATCAGGTGAAAATAGCATTCTGCTGTCATTCTCAAAACTTTTGGCCATGACTGTAGACTGTGATCCTCGCGAGCAGGGTCCTCTCTCCTCCTGTACCCTCACCCATCCCTTGTAGACTGTGATCCTCGCGGGCAGGGACCTCTCTCCTCCTGTACTCTCACCCATCCCTTGTAGACTGTGATCCTCGCGGGCAGGGTCCTCTGTCCTCCTGTACTCTCACCCATCCCTTGTAGACTGTGAGCCCTTGTGGGCAGGGTCCTCTGTCCTCCTGTACTCTCACCCATCCCTTGTAGACTGTAAGCCCTCACGGGCAGGGTCCTCTCTCCTCCTGTACTCTCACCCATCCCTTGTAGACTGTGATCCTCGCGGGCAGGGTCCTCTGTCCTCCTGTACTCTCACCCATCCCTTGTAGACTGTGATCCTCGCGGGCAGGGTCCTCTCTCCTCCTGTACCCTCACCCATCCCTTGTAGACTGTGATCCTCGCGGGCAGGGACCTCTCTCCTCCTGTACTCTCACCCATCCCTTGTAGACTGTGATCCTCGCGGGCAGGGTCCTCTGTCCTCCTGTACTCTCGCCCATCCCCTGTAGACTGTGAGCCCTTGTGGGCAGGGTCCTCTGTCCTCCTGTACCTGTCTGTGCCTTGTATTGTTTATGATTATTGTACTTGTCCCTATTATGTACTCCCCTTTCACATGTAAAGCGCCATGGAATAGATGTAGCTTAAATAATAATAAGACATGATGTAACAGCAGAATAGTGAGTGCAGCTCTGGAGGATAAGCCTCGCTCTCTCTCCCCTCGTGTCACTGTGCCTGCTCTTCTCTTGCAGTTCTCTCAGTGTCCTGGGCACCTGTTATGTGACCTTCATCGTCATCTACCGTTGTGTGCAGCCCACTAATGAGCCTCCGTCTGACAGCGCCACCGGTAGGTAAGTGACCATTGTCACCTCTCAGCAGATGGTCGGCATGTCCGGTGTACTTACCGCTATGACTGGCCGGTAATCAGTGGCTCCTCCTGTGTAGGGCCGGCGGCCTCGCTGTGGTGAGGCGGGGCCGGCGGCCTCGCTGTGGTGAGGCGGGGCCGGCGGCCTCGCTGTGGTGAGGCGGGGCCGGCGGCCTCGCTGTGGTGAGGCGGGGCCGGCGGCCTCGCTGTGGTGAGGCGGGGCCGGCGGCCTCGCTGTGGTGAGGCGGGGCCGGCGGCCTCGCTGTGGTGAGGCGGGGCCGGCGGCCTCGCTGTGGTGAGGCGGGGCCGGCGGCCTCGCTGTGGTGAGGCGGGGCCGGCGGCCTCGCTGTGGTGAGGCGGGGCCGGCGGCCTCGCTGTGGCGAGGCACTGTGTAATGATGCACTCCTTTTTTTTTTTTTTCCTCTCTCTGCAGCGCCTCCTCCTGGATCGCTGTGTTTAATGCCGTCCCCACGATATGCTTTGGATACCAGGTAGGTGGTGGCGTTGTGCCCACTCCAGCTCATGTCTCACCCCTCACAATGGTCTTTTGTCTCTGGCAGTGCCATGTCAGCAGTGTCCCGGTGTACGGCAGCATGGAGCGGCAGGACATCCGGCGCTGGGCGGTCATCGTGAGCGTGGCCATGCTGATTGCTCTGTGTGTCTATACTGGGACAGGTTGGTGTCTGCTGTGCGGAGTCACCGGTTTGCCAGCTGGTGCCGGGCCTCACCCTCTTCCCTCTCCTCAGGGGTGTGTGGCTATCTGCTGTTCGGCTCCGGCGTGGATCAGGACGTCCTCCTCTCCTTCCCATCTGATGATGTTCCTGTGGCTGTGGCTCGGGCGTTCATCATCCTGTGTGTGCTGACCTCGTACCCCATACTACACTATTGCGGACGGTGAGACCTCCACGGCGCGGTGTAAGCGGTGAGAGGTAGCTGGTAATGCTCCTCTTCCGTAATTCAGCTGCCGCTCAGGCCGGTACTGGGGTTGTGCTGGACATGAAGACGGCCCAATGCTGACCCCAGTACCATTGAGAATCGCCACTGGCTGACTGATTCCATAGAGCGACATCTGCTGTGGCAGCGGTGACCACCGTTTCCTGCCCGCCAATCACTGGCCCACCCTTTTGTCTCACAGGGCTGTTTTGGAGGGTTTGTGGCTGAGGTTCACAGCCCAGGAAGCGGGCGAGGAGCCGACCCGAGAGCGACGGCGGAGAATCTTCCAAACCCTGTGCTGGTTTGTCCTGACACTGCTGCTGGCTCTCTTCATTCCCGACATTGGCAGGGTGATCTCTCTCATCGGCGGTCTTGCTGCCTGCTTCATCTTCATCTTCCCCGGTAAGAGCGTGCCGCTGACATTGACCTCACTGTGAGGGGGGGGGGTGCCATCGCGTTAGGGGAGGGGTGCTGTCCTTGAAGGTGTCACATTGTGAGGGGGGCTGTACCTGACGGAATCGCGCTGTGAGGGGCGCTCACCTCTGTCTCCCTTGCAGGTCTTTGTCTAATAAACCTGAAAGTGTCAGAAATCCAGGAGCACAAGAGCAAAAGGTGAGTGTGCCGACTGACCGGAGTTGTGTGTGTGTGTGTGTGTGTGTGTGTGTGTGTGTGTGTGTGTGTGTGCGCGCGCGCGCGCTATGGGGGGGGGTAATTGAGCGGAGTCGCGTGTGTGCTGTGGGGGGTGACTGAGTGTGTTCCTCACCTCTTGCTTCTCCCTCCAGCTGGTGGGCGCTGTTGCTGTACGGAGTGACCTTGGTGGTCCTCGGAGCCTTCATCTTCGGACAGACCACCACTAAGGCGATCTTCGTGGACCTGATGGGATGAGCCGCCATTATTGACTCTGATGTTACTTGAATCTCCTGCAGACAACATTCCCTTCTGGTGCCTCCTCCGCCGCGTCCTGCAGAGCATTGCACCTCACCGCCGCATCCTCCTCAGATTGTGGACACTTACTGACAGTGCGTCCATCAGTGCCGCATCCCCCAAACTGCTGCAGGCGGAAATCTGTGGAGCGGCATCTGCAAGGAGGCCACCATCCCTCCGCCGTCTCGCGCCCGCTGTCCTGCTGCGCCGCCTGCGCTTCTCTATTACTGGATGCTGACATTTTGCCCCCAGCGCTGTCAGGGCGGTTTCTCACATCAGCAGGGGCTGCAGCAGGGGATTCTGGGAGGGTGAGCCTGCAGGCGGTGGCTCAGGGACGGTGGCTTTTTTTTTTTTTTTCTCTCCTTGCAGAACTTTTATTACTTATGGGTTTTTTTTGCCTCCCAAATCTTAAACTTGATTTTACATTCCAATTGGCGCAAAATGAGAATGACGGTGACCACCATGGGCCGGCGGCTGCTCCACCTGTCTGCAGGGGGCGTGGCGGTGACCACCAGGGGCTGGCGGCTGCTCCACCTGTCTGCAGGGGGCGTGGCGGTGACCACCAGGGGCCGGCGGCTGCTCCACCTGTCTGCAGGGGGCGTGACGGTGACCACCAGGGGCTGGTGGCTGCTCCATCTGTCTGCAGGGGGCGTGGCGGTGACCACCAGGGGCTGGTGGCTGCTCCACCTGTCTGCAGAGGGCGCGGCGGTGAAAACCAGGGGCCGGCAGCTGCTCCACCTGTCTGCAGAGGTTGTGGCGGTGACCACCAGGGGCCGGCGGCTGCTCCACCTGTCTGCAGAGGTTGTGGCGGTGACCACCAGGGGCCGGCGGCTGCTCCACCTGTCTGCAGAGGTTGTGGCGGTGACCACCAGGGGCCGGCGGCTGCTCCACCTGTCTGCAGGGGGCGTGGCGGTGACCACCAGGGGCTGGCGGCTGCTCCACCTGTCTGCAGGGGGCGTGGCGGTGACCACCAGGGGCCGGCGGCTGCTCCACCTGTCTGCAGGGGGCGTGGCGGTGACCACCAGGGGCTGGTGGCTGCTCCATCTGTCTGCAGGGGGCGTGGCGGTGACCACCAGGGGCTGGTGGCTGCTCCACCTGTCTGCAGAGGGCGCGGCGGTGACCACCAGGGGCCGGCAGCTGCTCCACCTGTCTGCAGAGGTTGTGGCGGTGATCACCAGGGGCCGGCGGCTGCTCCACCTGTCTGCAGAGGTTGTGGCGGTGACCACCAGGGGCTGGCGGCTGCTCCACCTGTCTGCAGGGGGCGTGGCGGTGACCACCAGGGGCCGGCGGCTGCTCCACCTGTCTGCAGGGGGCGTGGCGGTGACCACCAGGGGCTGGTGGCTGCTCCATCTGTCTGCAGGGGGCGTGGCGGTGACCACCAGGGGCTGGTGGCTGCTCCACCTGTCTGCAGAGGGCGCGGCGGTGACCACCAGGGGCCGGCAGCTGCTCCACCTGTCTGCAGAGGTTGTGGCGGTGATCACCAGGGGCCGGCGGCTGCTCCACCTGTCTGCAGAGGTTGTGGCGGTGACCACCAGGGGCCGGCGGCTGCTCCACCTGTCTGCAGAGGGCGTGGTGGTGACCACCAGGGGCCGGCGGCTGCTCCACCTGTCTGCAGGGGGCGTGGCGGTGACCACCAGGGGCCGGCGGCTGCTCCACCTGTCTGCAGGGGGCGTGGCGTGACCACCAGGGGCCATCGCAGGGAGGCTCAGGATAACGTCCACGTGGGCTGCAGTCACACACAACCTCCAGACCTCCATATTGTCCGGATTCATGGAAAGGGACGGTGTCGCCGGCTTTTATCATTCGCTGCTGGAGACTTTTGTTCTGTAATTTTTATTCTTCTGTTTTTCGGCCATTTCTCTCCTCTGATTTATTTACAGACCTGAGAAATCTTCGCCCTTTCTTCACATCCATGTGCGCCTCAGACCGCCGCACTTTCATGAGATTTCGCATTCTCTTCCCACTGCTCTGCTAACCTCTGGCTGGGGCGGCGGAGAGCGCGTCCCTCTCGGCTGGGGCGGGGTGGAGCGCGTCCCTCTCGGCTGGGGCAGGGTAGAGCGCGTCCCTCTCGGCTGGGGCGGCGGAGAGCGCGTCCCTCTCGGCTGGGGCGGCGGAGAGCGCGTCCCTCTCGGCTGGGGCGGCGGAGAGCGCGTCCCTCTCGGCTGGGGCGGCGGAGAGCGCGTCCCTCTCGGCTGGGGCGGCGGAGAGCGCGTCCCTCTCGGCTGGGGCGGCGGAGAGCGCGTCCCTCTCGGCTGGGGCGGCGGAGAGCGCGTCCCTCTCGGCTGGGGCGGCGGAGAGCGCGTCCCTCTCGGCTGGGGCGGGGTGGAGCGCGTCCCTCTCGGCTGGGGCGGGGTGGAGCGCGTCCCTCTCGGCTGGGGCGGGGTGGAGCGCGTCCCTCTCGGCTGGCGCGGTGGAGAGCGTCCCTCTCGGCTGGGGCGGCGGAGAGCGCGTCCCTCTCGGCTGGGGCGGGGTGGAGCGCGTCCCTCTCGGCTGGGGCGGGGTGGAGCGCGTCCCTCTCGGCTGGGGCGGGGTGGAGCGCGTCCCTCTCGGCTGGGGCGGGGTGGAGCGCGTCCCTCTCGGCTGGGGCGGGGCGGAGAGCGCGTCCCTCTCGGTTGGGGCGGGGCGGAGAGCGCGTCCCTCTCGGCTGGGGCGGCGGAGAGCGCGTCCCTCTCGGCTGGGGCGGTGGCTGCTGTGGCGACTTTGGCTGCAGCGGTGTAAACAGTCTCGCGGCTGCGGCTGGTTTTAGACCTCTGCTGCTCTTCTATGTATCCATCATATTGTTTACAAATAAAAGGAATCTGGTGCACGATCCGCTGTGTGTGGGGGAGGGGGGCAGCACGTGTATGGAGGGGTAGGGGCACTTTGATCTCCATGGCAGAGCGGGGGGCAATATACCGACAGAAGAGAAGACGTGCCGAGATACAGAGAGATCCCAGCGGGAGTAACAACGAAAAAATACAAGAGAAAGGAAAAAGTGCCGTCTGTGAGGGAGTACGCCGCTGACTAAGCACCCGATACTGGGAGAAAGACGCCGAGCTGGACCGGCACCTAACAGCGCCACCGACCGGCACCAAACAGTGGCAGTATGGCTGGACCGGCACCAAACAGTGGCAGTATGGCTGGACTGGCACCAAGCAGCGCCACCGACCGGTACCAAACAGTGGTAGTATGGCTGGACCGGCACCAAACAGCGCCACCGACCGGCACCAAACAGTGGCAGTATGGCTGGACCGGCACACAACAGCGGCAGTATGGCTGGACCGCCCAATGAGAACATCACCAGCAGGAATACCAGTGCGGGGAAGGAATTTATAGCTGCACCCAAAAGCTGACAGGACAGACAAGTGAGTAAATGTAAACAGCGGCTAATCTATAGACCAAAGCAAGGAGCGGATAATGAAGCCCCGAGAAAGGGGTAAGCGCAGAGCACAGACGAGACCACAAAGCACAGGCCGACACCGGACAGGATGGCCCTAACCTCAAAAGGCGATCCGCGTGCAAATCCTGCACCTCATCCCAGAAATCAGCCTCCGGACCATAACCCATTTAACGAGATACCGTAGTCAACGTCTTACACGTCTGCACCCAGCGCTCGCTCCTCCTCGTACTCCTTGTCCTCCTCCGCGTCTGCACCCAGCGTTTGCTCCTTGTATTCCTTGTCCTCCTCTGCGTCTGCACCCAGTGCTCGCTCTTCCTTGTCCTCCTCCGCGTCTGCACCCAGCGCTCGCTCCTCCGCATCTGCACCCAGCGCTCGCTCCTCCTCATGATCCTTGTCCTCCTCCGTGTCTGCAGCCAGTGCTTGCTCTTCCTTGTCCTCCTCTGCGTCTGCACCCACCGCTCGCTCCTCCTCGTACTCCTTGTCCTCCTCCGCATCTGCACCCAGTGCTCGCCCTTCCTTGTCCTCTGCGTCTGCACCCAGTGCTCGCTCTTCCTTGTCCTCCTCTGCGTCTGCACCCAGCGCTCGCTCTTCCTTGTCCTCCTCTGCGTCTGCACACAGCGCTCGCTCCTCCTCGTACTCCTTGTCGTCCTCCGCGTCTGCACCCAGCGATCGCTTTTCCTTGTCCTCCGCGTCTGCATCCAGTGCTCGCTCTTCCTTGTCCTCCGCGTCGGCACCCAGTGCTCACTCCTCCTCGTGCTCCTTGTCCTCCTCCGCGTCTGCACCCACTGCTCGCTCTTCCTTGTCTTCTTCCGCGTCTGCACCCAGCGCTCGCTTTTCCTTGTCCTCTGCATCCAGTGCTCGCTCTTCCTTGTCCCCCTCCGCGTCGGCACCCAGTGCTCGCTCCTCCTCGTGCTCCTTGTCCTCCTCCGCACCCAGTGCTCGCTCTTCCTTGTCCTCCGCGTCTGCATCCAGTGCTCGCTCTTCCTTGTCCCCCTCCGCGTCGGCACCCAATGCTCGCTCCTCCTCGTGCTCCTTGTCCTCCTCCGCACCCAGTGCTCGCTCTTCCTTGTCCTCCTCCGCGTCTGCACCCAGTGCTCACTCCTCCTCATACTCCTTGTCCTCCTCCGCGTCTGCACCCACTGCTCGCTCTTCCTTGTCTTCTTCCGCATCTGCACCCAGCGCTCGCTCCTCCTCGTGCTCCTTGTCCTCCTCCGCGTCTGCACCCAGTGCTCTCTCTTCCTTGTCCTCCTCCGCGTCTGCACCCAGCGCTCGCTCCTCCTCGTCCTCCTCCGCGTCTGCACCCAGTGCTCGCTCTTCCTTGTCCTCCTCCGCGTCCGCACCCAGCGCTCGCTCCTCCTCGTCCTCCTCCGTGTCTGCACCCAGCGCTCGCTCTTCCTCGTGCTCCTTGTCCTCCTCCGCGTCTGCACCCAGCGCTCGCTCCTCCTTGTGCTCCTTGTCCTCCTCCGCGTCTGCACCCAGCCCTCGCTCCTCCTCGTGCTCCTTGTCGTCCTCCGCGTCTGCACCCAGCGCTCGCTGCTCCTCGTGCTCCTTGTCGTCCTCCGCGTCTGCACCCAGCGCTCGCTCCTCCTCGTGCTCCTTCTCCTCATCCGCGTCTGCACCCAGCGCTCGCTCTTCCTTGTCCTCCTCCGCGTCTGCACCCAGTGCTCGCTCTTCCTTCTCCTCCTCCGCGTCTGCACCCAGCGCTCGCTCCTCCTCGTCCTCCTCCGCGTCTGCACCCAGCGCTCGCTCCTCCGCGTCTGCACCCAGTGCTCGCTCTTCCTTGTCCTCCGCGTCTGCACCCAGCGCTCGCTCCTCCTTGTGCTCCTTGTCCTCCTCCGCGTCTGCACCCAGCGCTCGCTCCTCCTCGTGCTCCTTGTCGTCCTCCGCGTGTGCACCCAGCGCTCGCTGCTCCTCGTGCTCCTTGTCGTCCTCCGCGTCTGCACCCAGCGCTCGCTCCTCCTCGTGCTCCTTCTCCTCATCCGCGTCTGCACCCAGCGCTCGCTCTTCCTTGTCCTCCTCCGCGTCTGCACCCAGTGCTCGCTCTTCCTTCTCCTCCTCCGCGTCTGCACCCAGCGCTCGCTCCTCCTCGTCCTCCTCCGCGTCTGCACCCAGCGCTCGCTCCTCCGCGTCTGCACCCAGTGCTCGCTCTTCCTTGTCCTCCGCGTCTGCACCCAGCGCTCGCTCCTCCTTGTGCTCCTTGTCCTCCTCCGCGTCTGCACCCAGCGCTCGCTCCTCCTCGTGCTCCTTGTCCTCCTCCGCGTCTGCACCCAGCGCTCGCTCCTCCTCGTGCGCCTTCTCCTCCTCCTCCGCGTCTGCACCCAGCGCTCGCTCCTCCTCGTGCTCCTTCTCCTCCTCCGCGTCTGCACCCAGCGCTCGCTCCTCCTCGTGCTCCTTGTCCTCCTCTGCGTCTGCACCTAGCGCTCGCTCCTCCTCGTGCTCCTTGTCCTCCTCTGCGTCTGCACCCAGTGCTCGCTCTTCCTTGTCCTCCTCTGCGTCTGCACCCAGTGCTCGCTCTTCCTTGTCCTCCTCTGCGTCTGCACCCAGTGCTCGCTCTTCCTTGTCCTCCTCTGCGTCTGCACCCAGTGCTCGCTCTTCCTTGTCCTCCTCTGCGTCTGCACCCAGTGCTCGCTCTTCCTTGTCCTCCTCTGCGTCTGCACCCAGTGCTCGCTCTTCCTTGTCCTCCTCTGCGTCTGCACCCAGTGCTCGCTCTTCCTTGTCCCCCTCTGCGTCTGCACCCAGTGCTCGCTTTTCCTTGTCCCCCTCTGCGTCTGCACCCAGTGCTCGCTCTTCCTTGTCCTCCTCTGCGTCTGCACCCAGTGCTCGCTCTTCCTTGTCCTCCTCTGCGTCTGCACCCAGTGCTCGCTCTTCCTTGTCCTCCTCTGCGTCTGCACCCAGTGCTCGCTCTTCCTTGTCCTCCTCTGCGTCTGCACCCAGTGCTTGCTCTTCCTTGTCCTCCTCCGCATCTGCACCCAGCGCTCGCTCCTCCTACTCATTGTCCTCCGCGTCTACCTCAATAATGGGATGAGGACTCCGGTGTCCCCTGAGATCTTTTAGGAGAGCCATGGAGAGAGTGGTTGACCCTTTGCAAACCGGGCGTTGGTGCCGGACCGGCACAGGGTTACGGATTTTACTTTATACGGAACAACAAAGGAGCAAATCTCCTTGATGGAATTTTAAGATGATTTTTTTAAGGAAAGCCAAAATCTCCCCCCATAGAGCCCGGAGCCTCCACATCTGCTGATAACACCCTCTCTCCAGGCATTAACCCCTTCACCCCCGGCCAGTTTTCCTTTATGAGGTAATGACTGGAGCGTCAGCGGATCCCAGTGATTCTGACATATTGGACTTCATGTTAGTGGTAAATATAGGACGATGGTTTTTTGCTTTCATTTGTGAAAATATCCAAAGTTGGGCAAAAATGTTAAAAATTTACCAATTTTCAAACAAAATAGTAATGCAGGTGAGGCGTGGCCACCGCACACAGAATACTGAGGGGTGCGACTATGGTCCACACCAAGGTTTCGCCTGATGATGGGGGTGCTGCAGGTACCAATCAGGTGCCACTCAGGAAGACTGGTGCTGCCACAGCTGAGCCCAGGAGTGGAGGCCACCGGCAGCCTCTGATGAGGCCAACAGGGCACGATGCAGAAGGGGCCGGTATAGCAAACTTACCCGACATGACACGATGCAGCGGGGGCCAGTATAGCAGACTTACCCGACAGGACACGATGCAGCGGGGGCCGGTATAGCAGACTTATCCGACAGGACACGATGCAGCGGGGGCCGGCATAGCAGACTTACCCGACAGGACACGATGCAGCGGGGGCCAGTATAGCAGACTTATCCGACAGGACACGATGCAGCAGGGGCCGGTATAGCAGACTTACCCGACAGGACACGATGCAGCAGGGGCCGGTATAGCAGAGTTACCCGACAGGACACGATGCAGCAGGGGCAGCTACAGCAGACTTACCCGACAGCACGACGCAGCAGGGGCCAGCATACCAGAGTTACCCGACAGGACACGATGCAGCAGGGGCAGCTACAGCAGACTTACCCTGTCAAGGGAGAAATTTAGTTGAAGATAGCTAATGGTATCGTCCTTTAAGATATTTAGAGACCGGTGCCGTATTAGCTGTAAATCAGTGCCGATATTAATGAATCAGACAATGACCACAAAGACATGTTCTCTCTCTGAGCCAGTGTCACCAACTGAACCTCGTTTACTGGATAGATTCATTATACAGAATGCAACATTAACCTTGGGACTAGAACACAGGGTCTAGGGAGGATTCCACTCCCCAATTTCTCCCAGCATGTTGTGAAATACATCTCTGTTCGTTATACATTCTTTCTGTGTGAAAACTACTGATAAGACTTTTGCTCATCATTATGAAAACTTTCATTATTTGTACATCTGTTCACTCATCCTTGGTAACCCCTTCATGGCTATACAGCTTAGAATCATATTATAGGTCTGTGCAATTGCCACATAGACACAGATAATTATGCATCTACATCTACATTTTGATTATTTACATGCACAGATATTCTTATTACGTTTGAACAAACAATTTATAGCTTAGGCCACCTCCACAACCCGACAGGGCACGACGCAGCAGGGGCAGCTACAGCAGACTTAACCGACGGCATGATGCAGCAGGGGCAGCTACAGCAGACTTAACCGACAGGGCGCGATGCAGCAGGTGAAGCTACAGCAGATTACCCGACAGGGCATGATGCAGCAGCGGCCAGTATAGCAGACTTACCCGACGGCACGATGTAGCAGGGGCAGCTACAGCACACTTACCCGACGGCACAATGCAGCAGGTGCAGCTACAGCAGACTTACCCAACAGGGCACGATGCCGCAGGTGCAGCTACAGCAGACTTGCCCGACAGGGCACGATGCAGCAGCGGCCAGTATAGCAGACGGCACGATGCAGCAGTTGCAGCTACAGCACACTTACCCGACAGGGCATGATGCAGCAGCAGCCAGTATAGCAGACTTACCCGACAGGGCACGATGCAGCAACGGCCAGTATAACAGACTTACTTGACAGGGCACAATGCAGCAGCGGCCAGTATAGCAGGCTTGGCCAACACAGCACAATGCAGCAATGGCCGGTATAGCAGATCTGACTGATGGTTCAATGCAGCAGGGGCCGGTATAGCAAACTTGGCCGGCATAGTAGGTTCAGCCAGAGTGGATAGATGCATCAGTGGCCAGTACAGCAGACTTGCTGACAGGATACGATACACTAGGGGCTGGCATAGCAGATCTGACCGACGGCACGATGCAGCAGACTTACCCGCCAGGGCACGATGCAGCAGGTGCAGCTACAGCTGACTTACCCGCCAGGGCACGATGCAGCAGGGGCCCACAGGGTACGATACACTAGGGGCCAGTATAGCAGGTTCGGCCAGAGTGGATAGATGCAGCAGCATCAGTTACTGGAACACAGACCGGTATTGGTAATATGGAGCACTAAACAGCAGCAGCAGCAGCATTGGGGACCTGAGAACTAGTAGTAACGTATAGACCATGTTGTCCAGGCACCTCAATTAAGAGGAAGGTGAGTTAAATACCTAATGCCTCTCAGCCATAAGAAGAGAGGTCCTTCTGGGTTTGGGTGTATGGGCTCTTTTAGACGAGGTGTGTGCAGGCCCCGGGGACAGTGGCACGGAACAGCCACCATAGAGCAGCCGGGAGGGTGAGTGTGTCGGCATCCCCACCGGGGAGGGAAGCAGGACCGCACAGGGACACCGGTGAGGGTGTTACATAAATAACGTTCCCCACACGTCACTTCACATCAGCGCAATTTTGGAAACAATTTTTTGTTGTTGTTAGGAAGTTACAAGGGGTCAAAGTTCATCAGCAATTTCTCATGTCTCCAACATTTACGTAACCATATTTTTAAGGACCACATCACAGTTGAAATAATAACTGAGAGGCTGAGGTGACAGAAAATACCCCAAAGTGACCCCATTCTAAAAGCTGCACCCCTCAATCTGCTCAACACCACATCCAAGAGGTTTGTTAACCCTTCAGGTGCTTCACCGGAACTAAGGCAAATTTGGAAGGCAGCAATTTAAAATGTTACTTTTTCCCCACAATATGTTACCTCAGCCCTCCATTTTGCATTTTCACAAAGGTAATAAGATAAAATGCCCATAGTATTTGTTGTGCAGTTTCTCCTGAGTACACTGATACCTCATATGTGGTGGAAATCTACAGTTCGGGCGCACGGCCGGGCTCAAATGGGAAGGAGCGCCATTCTGGAATCGTTAATGGACACCATGTCGCATTTGGGGACCCCCTGCGATGCCTAAACAGTGGAGCTCCCCCACAAGTGACCCCATTCTGGAAACTAGACCCCTCAATGAATTTATCTGGATGGTTAGTGAGCACCTGGAACCCCCGCGGGCTTCACAGATGTTTATAACATTGAGCTGAAAAAATAAATGTTCTTTATACAAGTAGAAATGTAGTTCAGAATGAAAAAGAAGAAGATGGCAGCACTCACCGTTCAGAAGCTTGAATCATTGTGGCATGAAATACGGGGGACGGGGTGAGGAACAAGAGGACCTCACCCCCTCCCCCTTATTTCATGCCACAATATATTAATCTTTTAGGATGGTGAGTGCTGCCATCTTCTTTTTGATTTGGAAGCCCTCCAGTCACCATAGCAGTGATCAGGCCCTCATGATAATGTTGTGGGGGCACCGATCGGACACGTCATTTAGGGGGTTAAACAGGCAGGGACGGCATAGGGACCCATCCCTGGCTGTGAGAGCTGGGGCTCAGCTGTCATGGGAGCTGAGCTGCTGGCGGCGGTCGCGGGAGCACAGCTCTTTTGTCCGCACGATCATCAGGATGTACTGGCCAAGTAGGACCTACCGGTACATCTAAGGTTGGAAAGGGGTTAATCAAAAAAGAACAATATCTTTCCTCCTCTGGGACAGAAGACTGTAAACCCTCCAAAATCTCCAAATAGTAGATGAAAATCACCACAACGAATAAATGTGAGGTAGTAGGAGCTGTAGAGGTGCGGACATTAACAGTGACCTGAGGAAAAACATCCCTCCCAGTCCTCCTGAGGAGATGAAATAAAACATCTTCACTATTGGGCTAATTCTTGGTTTCTTCTCTCCGTCTGACCGTCTCAGGACGATGACCTGAAGGAAGGAAAGCTACGCCCTTAACTGAACACTTCTATCGGAAATGATGGTATTAGGAACACCATGAAGTTTAACAACGTGAGATACACAAGGCAGCAAAATGCTGTGCTGTAGGCAAATGTTCCAGAGGAACCAAGTGAACCATCTTGAGGAACGGTCTACCACCATCCATTCTACCATATTACCACCAAAAATGGGCATATCCGTGATGAAATCCATGGCTAAATGAGTCCAAGGCTGAGACAAAACCTTGTTAGGGAGAAGATACCCTGCCGGGGCCTGACGAGAGGCTGTAGACCTGGCACAAACTCTGCACCTATGGACATACGCACCAACACGTGAGCTCTGCCACCAAAAGGACCTGCAAATGGCTCCCCGGGCCGCAGAGAAACCAAGACGCTCGGCCAAAACCCGAGCCATACACTTTATCAAGATCAGCATAAACTGTTTACCAGGGGGCAAGGGACGAAAATCAGAAGGGATGGTGGTGGGGGCTCCAGGGATTTGGGAAGCTCAGGTAGATCCATCCCCAGAGCCCTCACCACCATCACATCACTAAGAATTGGATTTTCCTCCCTCAACTCCAGAACAAAGCTACATGATAAAGTGTCAGCTCTGATATTCCTGGGACTGGGGAGGTAAGTCACAAACCCCGCGAAAAAAAGGCTCCAGTATTCAAGCATTTAGGCCATGTGCACACTGTGTTTCTGTGGTGGTTTTAGTCATACACTTGAACCTTGGCTAGAAGAAGAAGAGCTCTGAGACGTCTTTAGATGCCCTCACACCTCGGCAGGAGAATATACACGCTATTCATACAGATATAAACCTTTCCCTAGAATTGACCTAACACTGACTCCATTATCTTCACTATTGGGACTGGAGACGGCTCGTGGTCAGATCACTGAACACTGGGACTGGAGACGGCTCGTGGTCAGATCACTGAACACTGGGACTGGAGACGGCTCGTGGTCAGATCACTGAACACTGGGACTGGAGACGGCTCGTGGTCAGATCACTGCCCGACACGCCAACACTTACTCCGGATCACCCATATCTACGGAAAATATGGAGGTCACCACAAATATCATGGAAAAGCAGGTTTATAAGAAAGAGATGGAAACAACTTTAGAAAATTATTTCAGAGCAAATAACACAGAAGATATCTCCAATAAACACTAAGGATTGATAGAGGCAAAAACTGATCCATCCGAGACAAAGGAAACACAAAGGATAAAAAAGCCGAAGATTCATCATCCCTCAAAGTCTCAATGTAAGGTGCAATTACGATCTGACCTCAAAGAGTTAATATCAAACAATAAACCATCAAAACTAATGATGAATAGAACCCGACAAACAAAAATACATATAAACACCCAAAAGACAGAGCAGAGGCACTGGTATCATTGTACTCAGACGTATACAATCTGAGGAATACCCAAGACACCACTAGAGATGAGCGAGGGGTGGTGAGTATGGCGCTGGAGTCTGAGGCTCGGGGTGGTGAGTATGGCGCTGGAGTCTGGGGCTCAGGGTGGTGAGTATGGCGCTGGTGTCTGGGGCTCGGGGTGGTGAGTATGTCGCTGGAGTCTGGGGCTCGGGGTGGTGAGTTTGGAGCACTAGCGCCATACTCACCACCCTGAGCCTCAGACACCAGCACCTTAGTCACCACCCCGAGCCCCAGATTCCAGCGCCATACTCACCACCCCGAGCCCCAGACACCAGCGCCATACTCACCACCCTGAGCCCCAGACAACAGCACCATAGTCATCACCCCGAGCCCCAGATTCCAGCGCCATACTCACCACCCCGAGCCCCAGACACCAGCGCCATACTCACCACCCTGAGCCCCAGACACCAGCACCATAGTCACCACCCCAAGCCCCAGACACCAGCGCCATACTCACCACCCTGAGCCCCAGACACCAGCGCCATACTCACCACCCTGAGCCCCAGACACCAGCACCATAGTCACCACCCCAAGCCCCAGACTCCAGCGCTATACTCACCACCCTGAGCCCCAGACACCAGCGCCATACTCACCACCCCGAGCCCCAGACACCAGCACCATAGTCACCACGCCGAGCCTCAGACACCAGCGCCATACTGTCCACCCTGAGCCCCAGACTCCAGCGCCATACTCACCACCCCGAGCCCCAGACACCACCACCATAGTCACCACCCCTCGCTCATCTCTAGTGGTGTCTTGGTTATTCCTCAGATTGTATACTTCTGAGTACAATGATACCAGTGCCTCTGCTCTCTCTTTTGGGTGTTTATATGTATATTTGTTTGTCGGGTTCTATTTATTATTAGTTTTGATGGTTTATTGTTTGATATTAACTCTTTGAGGTCAGATCTTAATTGCACCTTACATTGAGACTTTCTGAGTGATTATGAATCTTTGGCTTTTTGTACAGCCGCTCCAGCACCAGCCACCGCAGACCCCGCACAGCCGCTCCAGCACCAGCCACCGCAGACCCCGCACAGCCGCTCCAGCACCAGCCACCGCAGACCCCGCACAGCCGCTCCAGCACCAGCCACCGCAGACCCCGCACAGCCGCTCCAGCACCAGCCACCGCAGACCCCGCACAGCCGCTCCAGCACCAGCCACCGCAGACCGCGCACAGCCTCTCCAGCACCAGCCACCGCAAACCTCGCACCGCCGCTCCAGCACCAGCCACCGCAGACCCCGCACAGCCGCTCCAACACCAGCCACCGCAGACCCCGCTCAGCCGCTCCAGCACCAGCCACCGCAGACCCCGCACAGCCGCTCCAGCACCAGCCACCGCAGACCCCGCACAGCCGCTCCAGCACCAGCCACCGCAGACCCCGCACAGCCTCTCCAGCACCAGCCACCGCAGACCGCGCACAGCCGCTCCAGCACCAGCCACCGCAGACCCCGCACAGCCGCTCCAGCACCAGCCACCGCAGACCCCGCTCAGCCGCTCCAGCACCAGCCACCGCAGACCCCGCACAGCCGCTCCAGCACCAGCCACCGCAGACCCCGCACAGCCGCTCCAGCACCAGCCACCTCAGACCCCGCACAGCCGCTCCAGCAACAGCCACCGCAGACCCCGCACAGCCGCTCCAGCACCAGCCACCGCAGACCCCGCACAGCCGCTCCAGCACCAGCCACCGCAGACCCCGCACAGCCGCTCCAGCACCAGCCACCGCAGACCCCGCACAGCCGCTCCAGCACCAGCCACCGCAGACCCCGCACAGCCGCTCCAGCACCAGCCACCGCAGACCCCACAAAGCCGCTCCAGCACCAGCCACCACAGACCCCGCACAGCCGCTCCAGCACCAGCCACCACAGACCCCGCACAGCCGCTCCACACCAGACACCGCAGACCCCGCACAGCCGCTCCAGCACCAGCCACCGCAGACCCCGCACAGCCGCTCCAGCACCAGCCACCGCAGACCCCGCACAGCCGCTCCAGCACCAGCCACCGCAGACCCCGCACAACCGCTCCAGCACCAGCCACCGCAGACCCCGCACAGCCGCTCCAGCACCAGCCACCGCAGACCCCGCACAGCCGCTCCAGCACCAGCCACCGCAGACCCCGCACAGCCTCTCCAGCACCAGCCACCGCAAACCTCGCACAGCCGCTCCAGCACCAGCCACCGCAGACCCCGCACAGCCGCTCCAGCACCAGCCACCGCAGACCCCGCACATCCGCTCCAGCACCAGCCACCGCAGACCCCGCTCAGCCGCTCCAGCACCAGCCACCGCAGACCCCGCACAGCCGCTCCAGCACCAGCCACCGCAGACCCCGCACAGCCGCTCCAGCACCAGCCACCGCAGACCCCGCACAGCCGCTCCAGCACCAGCCACCGCAGACCGCGCACAGCCGCTCCAGCACCAGCCACCGCAGACCCCGCACAGCCGCTCCAGCACCAGCCACCGCAGACCCCGCTCAGCCGCTCCAGCACCAGCCACCGCAGACCCCGCACAGCCGCTCCAGCACCAGCCACCGCAGACCCCGCACAGCCGCTCCAGCACCAGCCACCTCAGACCCCGCACAGCCGCTCCAGCAACAGCCACCGCAGACCCCGCACAGCCGCTCCAGCACCAGCCACCGCAGACCCCGCACAGCCGCTCCAGTACCAGCCACCGCAGACCCCGCACAGCCGCTCCAGCACCAGCCACCGCAGACCCCGCACAGCCGCTCCAGCACCAGCCACCGCAGACCCCGCACAGCCGCTCCAGCACCAGCCACCGCAGACCCCACAAAGCCGCTCCAGCACCAGCCACCACAGACCCCGCACAGCCGCTCCAGCACCAGCCACCACAGACCCCGCACAGCCGCTCCACACCAGACACCGCAGACCCCGCACAGCCGCTCCAGCACCAGCCACCGCAGACCCCGCACAGCCGCTCCAGCACCAGCCACCGCAGACCCCGCACAGCCGCTCCAGCACCAGCCACCGCAGACCCCGCACAGCCGCTCCAGCACCAGCCACCGCAGACCCCGCACAGCCGCTCCAGCACCAGCCACCGCAGACCCCGCACAGCCGCTCCAGCACCAGCCACCGCAGACCCCGCACAGCCGCTCCAGCACCAGCCACCGCAGACCCCGCACAGCCGCTCCAGCACCAGCCACCGCAGACCCCACACAGCCGCTCCAGCACCAGCCACCGCAGACCCCGCACAGCCGCTCCAGCACCAGCCACCGCAGACCCCGCACAGCCGCTTCAGCACCAGCCACCGCAGACCCCGCACAGCCTCTCCAGCACCAGCCACCGCAAACCTCGCACAGCCGCTCCAGCACCAGCCACCGCAGACCCCGCACAGCCGCTCCAACACCAGCCACCGCAGACCCCGCTCAGCCGCTCCAGCACCAGCCACCGCAGACCCCGCACAGCCGCTCCAACACCAGCCACCGCAGACCCCGCTCAGCCGCTCCAGCACCAGCCACCGCAGACCCCGCACAGCCGCTCCAGCACCAGCCACCGCAGACCCCGCACAGCCGCTCCAGCACCAGCCACCGCAGACCCCGCACAGCCGCTCCAGCACCAGCCACCGCAGACCCCGCACAGCCGCTCCAGCACCAGCTACCGCAGACCCCGCTCAGCCGCTCCAGCACCAGCCACCGCAGACCCCGCACAGCCGCTCCAGCACCAGCCACCGCAGACCCCGCACAGCCGCTCCAGCACCAGCCACCTCAGACCCCGCACAGCCGCTCCAGCAACAGCCACCACAGACCCCGCACAGCTGCTCCAGCACCAGCCACCTCAGACCCCGCACAGCCGCTCCAGCAACAGCCACCACAGACCCCGCACAGCCGCTCCAGCACCAGCCACCGCAGACCCCGCACAGCCGCTCCAGTACCAGCCACCGCACAGCCGCTCCAGCACCAGCCACCGCAGACCCCGCACAGCCTCTCCAGCACCAGCCACCGCAGACCCCGCACAGACGCTCCAGCACCAGCCACCGCAGACCCCGCACAGCCGCTCCAGCACCAGCCACCGCAGACCCCGCACAGACGCTCCAGCACCAGCCACTGCAGACCCCGCACAGCCGCTCCAACACAAGCCACCGCAGACCCCGCACAGCCGCTCCAGCACCAGCCACCGCAGACCCCGCACAGCTGCTCCAGCACCAGCCACCGCAGACCCCGCACAGCCGCTCCAGCACCAGCCACTGCAGACCCCGCACAGCCGCTCCAGCACCAGCCACCGCAGACCCCGCACAGCCGCTCCAGCACCAGCCACCGCAGACCCCGCACAGCCGCTCCAGCACCAGCCACCACAGACCCCGCACAGCCGCTCCAGCACCAGCCACCACAGACCCCGCACAGCCGCACCAGCACCAGCCACCGCAGACCCCGCACAGCCGCACCAGCACCAGCCACCGCAGACCCCGCACAGCCGCTCCAGCACCAGCCACCGCAGACCCCGCACAGCCGCTCCAGCACCAGCTACCGCAGACCCCGCACAGCCGCTCCAGCACCAGCCACCGCAGACCCCGCACAGCTGCTGCAGCACCAGCCACCGCAGACCCCGCACAGCCGCTCCAGCACCAGCCACTGCAGACCTCGCACAGCCGCTCCAGCACCAGCCACCACAGACCCCGCACAGCCGCTCCAGCACCAGCCACCACAGACCCCGCACAGCCGCACCAGCACCAGCCACCGCAGACCCCGCACAGCCGCTCCAGCACCAGCTACCGCAGACCCCGCACAGCCGCTCCATCACCAGCCACCGCAGACCCCGCACAGCCGCTCCAGCACCAGCCACCGCAGACCCCGCACAGCCGCTCCAGCACCAGCCACCGCAGACCCCGCACAGCCGCTCCAGCACCAGCCACCGCAGACCCCGCACAGCCGCTCCAGCACCAGCCACCGCAGACCCCGCACAGCCACCGCAGACCCCGCACAGCCGCTCCAGCACCAGCCACCACATACCCCGCACAGCCGCTCCAGCACCAGCCACCGCAGACCCCACACAGCCGCTCCAGCACCAGCCACCGCAGACCCCGCACAGCCGCTCCAGCACCAGCCACCGCAGACCCCACACAGCCACCGCAGACCCCGCACAGCCGCTCCAGCACCAGCCACCACATACCCCGCACAGCCGCTCCAGCACCAGCCACCGCAGACCCCGCACAGCCGCTCCAGCACCAGCCACCGCAGACCCCACACAGCCGCTCCACCACCAGCCACTGCAGACCCCGCACAGCCGCTCCAGCACCAGCCACCGCAGACCCCGCACAGCTGCTCCAGCACCAGCCACCGCAGACCCCGCACAGCTGCTCCAGCACCAGCCACTGCAGACCCTGTACAGCTACTCCAGCACCAGCCACCACAGACCCCGCACAGCCGCTCCAGCACCAGCCACCAAAGACCCCGCATAGCCGCTCCAGCACCAGCCACCACAGACCCCGCAAAGCCGCTCCAGCACCAGCCACCACAGACCCCGCACAGCCGCTCCAGCACCAGCCACCGCAGACCCCGCACAGCCGCTCTAGCACCAGCCACCGCAGACCCCGCACAGCCGCTCCAGCACCAGCCACTGCAGACCCTGCACAGCTACTCCAGCACCAGCCACCACAGACCACGCACAGCCGCTCCAGCACCAGCCACCGCAGACCCCGCACAGCCGCTCCAGCACCAGCCACCAAAGACCCCGCACAGCCGCTCCAGCACTAGCCACTGCAGACCCCGCACAGCCGCTCCAACACAAGCCACCGCAGACCCCGCACAGCCGCTCCAGCACCAGCCACCGCAGACCCCGCACAGCCGCTCCAGCACCAGCCACCACAGACCCCGCACAGCCGCTCCAGCACCAGCCACCGCAGACCCCGCACAGCCGCTCCAGCACCAGCCACCGCAGACCCCGCACAGCCGCTCCAGCACCAGCCACCGCAGACCCCGCACAGCCGCTCCAGCACCAGCCACCGCAGACCCCGCACAGCCGCTCCATCACCAGCCACCACAGACCCCGCACAGCCGCTCCAGCACCAGCCATCGCAGACCCCGCACAGCCGCTCCAGCACCAGCCACCGCAGACCCCACACAGCCACCGCAGACCCCGCACAGCCGCTCCAGCACCAGCCACTGCAGACCCCGCACAGCCACTCCAGCACCAGCCACCGCAGACCCCACACAGCCGCTCCAGCACCAGCCACCGCAGACCCCACACAGCCGCTCCAGCACCAGCCACCGCAGACCCCGCACAGCTGCTCCAGCACCAGCCACCAAAGACCCCGCACAGCCGCTCCAGCACCAGCCACCACAGACCCCGCACAGCCGCTCCAGCACCAGCCACCACAGACCCCGCACAGCCGCTCCAGCACCAGCCACCGCAGACCCCGCACAGTCGCTCCAGCACCAGCCACCGCAGACCCCGCACAGCCGCTCCATCACCAGCCACCACAGACCCCGCACAGCCGCTCCAGCACCAGCCACCGCAGACCCTGCACAGCCGCTCCAGCACCAGCCACCGCAGACCCCGCACAGCCGCTCCAGCACCAGCCACCGCAGACCCCACACAGCCACCGCAGACCCCGCACAGCCGCTCCAGCACCAGCCACCGCAGACCCCGCACAGCCGCTCCAGCACCAGCCACCGCAGACCCCGCACAGCCACTCCAGCACCAGCCACCGCAGACCCCACACAGCCGCTCCAGCACCAGCCACTGCAGACCCCGCACAGCCGCTCCAGCACCAGCCACCGCAGACCCCGCACAGCCGCTCCAGCACCAGCCACCGCAGACCCCGCACAGCCGCTCCAGCACCAGCCACCACAGACCCCGCACAGTCGCTCCAGCACCAGCCACCGCAGACCCCGCACAGCCGCTCCAGCACCAGCCACCGCAGACCCCGCACAGCCGCTCCAGCACCAGCCACCGCAGACCCCGCACAGCCGCTCCAGCACCAGCCACCGCAGACCCCGCACAGCCGCTCCAGCACCAGCCACCGCAGACCCCGCACAGCCGCTCCAGCACCAGCCACCGCAGACCCCGCACAGCCGCTCCAGCACCAGCCACCGCAGACCCCGCACAGCCGCTCCATCACCAGCCACCGCAGACCCCGCACAGCCGCTCCAGCACCAGCCACCACAGACCCCGCACAGTCGCTCCAGCACCAGCCACCGCAGACCCCGCACAGCCGCTCCAGCACCAGCCACCGCAGACCCCGCACAGCTGCGGCAGCACCAGCCACCGCAGACCCCGCACAGCCGCTCCAGCACCAGCCACCGCAGACCCCGCACAGCCGCTCCAGCACCAGCCACCACAGACCCCGCACAGCCGCTCCAGCACCAGCCACCGCAGACCCCGCACAGCCGCTCCAGCACCAGCCACCGCAGACCCCGCACAGCCGCTCCAGCACCAGCCACCGCAGACCCCGCACAGCTGCGGCAGCACCAGCCACCGCAGACCCCGCACAGCCGCTCCAGCACCAGCCACCGCAGACCCCGCACAGCCGCTCCAGCACCAGCCACCGCAGACCCCGCACAGCCGCTCCAGCACCAGCCACCGCAGACCCCGCACAGCTGCTCCAGCACCAGCCACCAAAGACCCCGCACAGCCACTCCAGCACCAGCCACCGCAGACCCCGCACAGCTGCGGCAGCACCAGCCACCGCAGACCCCGCACAGCCGCTCCAGCACCAGCCACCGCAGACCCCGCACAGCCGCTCCAGCACCAGCCACCGCAGACCCCGCACAGCCGCTCCAGCACCAGCCACCGCAGACCCCGCACAGCTGCGGCAGCACCAGCCACCACAGACCCCGCACAGCTGCTCCAGCACCAGCCACCGCAGACCCCGCACAGCTGCGGCAGCATTCCCTCGGCCTCCTGTGACCCATGTCCACCACCAAGATAAGCTACATTCAGATTATAAAACGCACCCCTCACTTTTCTCTCAAATTTGTGGGAGGAAAAGTCTATGTGATAATCTGAAAACTACGGTAACTGTTACACCCCCACAGACATAATGGATGTCATACAGAACACAAGCAGCCGGAGGTACTGCGAGACCAATAATATCTACAACATCGGAAATGACTGTCACAAAACAAAGAAACAAACGCAATGAAAGGTGGCGAAACCTCTAATGGCCACAAGATGGCGACAAAACTGCACCATCAGTACCTGGACTAATAGAAGGAATATCAGCACAATATATAGGAATGTAACAGAGCGCGGAGAGGGGCTATAGACCAGATACAAGAAGGGCTAATATATATATATATATATATATATATATATATATATATACGCCGAGACTTCAAGATCTATAACCCCGTGACCATCTTGGATGCACACATCACATGTATATACTATATCTTCATTAACACTATACCTTTTTTGGTGTATGTCCGGTGTTGACCATTTTGTAATCTTCTCCCTTTTTGGCAGATCACAGTCATCCCTTCCCTAATTGCTGACCCCATCCACCTTTCTTTACTATAGAGATATTCGTTTACTGCAGTCACACGTTATAAATAGGCTGAATAAAGAGTTAACTTGGATGGGTTAAAGACTGGTAGACATTGTATATATAATGATATAATATATAGCAGCGTGCTCCCATGATAACACTGACGGTTGATGGTCTATTGCCCCCGGGTGTTTTCCGGTTCCCCACCTCTTCCCTATTTCTTCTGTCCTCTTACTAATTCTATCCACTGATACAATCTGCGACATCAGCCGACGTCCGGGGAATCCGCCGCTTTCTGCTCAGGTTGCTCTTTCCTTGCAGGCCTGGTGCAGTAATAAATCTGCGGCATGAATTCTCTCGGTGTTATTTCAGTAATTTTCCTCCCCAGAATGCATAGAAAACGCATGCAAAAAAGCACTAAAAACGTGGCAAATCGTGGTCTATGTGTTTTGTCTGCCACGAGACGTGGATTTGGTGCAGAATCAGCGTGGATGTACAGTAAAGTCTTGTGCTCAGTATAGACCTCTGCGCTGTGCCCCCCCATGTCTCCGCTCCCCCATAGCTCTGCCCAGTCTGGAGGTCTCCGTCACCTGCAGCAGATTTACACTCGGCTTGTGAGAATTTCCAAAGCCAAAGATAAAGGAAACCGCCCTTGTGTGAAGAACCGCACCCGTCCCCATAGACGAGGCGGCTACCTCCACCACAACAGGCAAAGCCACAGCGGGAGGAGAGACGGCGGCTCCACTCATCACCGCGGCTGACACGTATGAGGGGTCTACTGATCCACACACGGACACAACCCGCCACCCACACCACAAAATCCCACACCCACTGGTGAAGTGGAAGCCTTATGTGACCCTTATGTGGCCCTTATGTGACCCTTATGTGACCCTTATGTGACCGTTATGTGGCCCTTATGTGGCCCTTATATGACCCTTATATGACCCTTATGTGACCCTTATATGACTTTTATGTGACCCTTATGTGGCCCTTATGTGGCCCTTATATGACCCTTATATGACCCTTATATGACCCTTATGTGGCCCTTATGTGACCCTTATATGACCCTTATGTGACCGTTATGTGGCCCTTATGTGGCCCTTATATGACTTTCATGTGACCCTTATGTGGCCCTTATGTGACCCTTATATGACCCTTATGTGACCCTTATGTGGCCCTTATGTGGCCCTTATATGACTTTCATGTGACCCTTATATGACCCTTATGTGACCCTTATGTGACCGTTATGTGGCCCTCATGTGACCCTCATGTGACCCTTTTGTGACCGTTATGTGGCCCTCATGTGACCTTTATATAACCCTTATATGACCCTTTTGTGGCCCTCATGTGACCCTCATGTGACCCTTATATGACCCTTGCCTTATATGACCCTTTTGTGGCCCTCATGTGACCCTTATGTGACCCTTATGTGACCCTTATATGGCCCTTATGTGGCCCTTATGTGGCACTTTTGTGGCCTTCATGTGACCTTTATATAACCCTTATATGACCTTTCGTGGCTCTTATGTGGTCCATAGAGAGACTATTCTGAATGTCCTCTGTCGTGGATTTCTCTTTCGGGAAGAGAGGCGGTAAACAGACGTGATTTAGGCAATTCGGGCCATGGGATAGATGCGATGGCACAATCATTAGACGGATCAGGAGGGAGAAGAACTTCACATTCAGAAAACCCCTGAAGATCCTGAATCAGATCTGGAGGAGATCTCATGGATGCCGGGGATTTAGAAAAACCACTTGTAAAGCAGAACTGTCCCCAGGACTTAACCTCGCGAGTCTCCCAAATGATGGTGGGATTGTGATTCACCAACCAGGGCATACCCAGCACAACGTCAGCTGGTAAGGAGGGGACGCCATGAAATGGACTGTGTAACGCTCCCTCTCATGACTTTAGGCCAGGGGAGAGTGACCATTTGTGGATACTTGGATAGGATAACCGAGGGTAGAGACCATGTGTGATGCTCCTGGACTATCAGGTTGTCACAGGGTACTGCACAAGCTGCCCTTCCGTGCAGGATTCCAACTCCCTCTTGGTTCTGGGTCCCTATCTAAATGGTTTTGCCTCCAACAGCAAATCAAATCCTAGAGACACCCTACACCACACCCACCAGACATACCAGTGGACGGCCTGAGTGGAATAGAGTCGCCCACCTGGGGGGTCAGGGAGGGGAGGTCAGGAGTCTAGGGATTCTGAGTGGAGAGAGAGTTGGGAAGTAGCCCCGAGCTGTGAGGAGCTCAGAGGAAGTCAGGAGTGGTGACTCCTGAAGGAACTGTCTAGGTTGCAGACGGTGGTCTGAGCCTAGAGGAGTCGGACCCCCGGTCGCAGGAGATTGTGGCAAGGTGTCTGGACCTGTCGAGGAGGACAGCCGGCAGCCTAACACTATCACCGGTCCGGGATCAAAGGCACGACGGGGGACACGGACCCTGGGTTGGGGAGTAGCTTCAGGCAACCTGACAATCCACCTGAGGTGAACGGAGCCTTTATGATCTGTTCCCACCCGCTCCAGAATCAGGGCATTAGCGCAACGAGGGGGTTAGGACTTTCCAATCCAAAATGGTCCAGAAAATCCCAAGCGTGAGCCCTGAGAGCAGGCTCCCATACTTAGCCGTAGTGGGGAGCGGGGCCCGGCTAGTTCCATGCTACCGGACCATCAAGTTGCAGTCAAACTAAGTGCCAGGAGGCCAGTCACGGATCACCAGGCAGCATCATTGGGGACGGGACCCGGACGAGCTCCCCTCAGCGGCAGCGGTGTCCAGAGACTTGGTTTACATGGTTATCAGTGTCTGCTTATGGACTGAGTGAGTAGGAGCATGACCCCTGCATCCCACGGCACCCCTCACCAAGTTCCAGGGCACCCCCCTACCCGTGGAGGGTTACAACACCTTGCTTCCCCCACTCCATCACACCGGGTACTCCCAACAGCAGCGGTGGTACTCCCAATTACGACACACCACGGGTGGCATCATGAACTATAACTCCCCTGTAAATACCCCCCTTCACTCGAGTGGCCGCACGACCCCTGGGTCCGGAGACACTCGAACCACAGCACACCCGGATCCGAGCAGCCCGGCTGCTTGCACGGGGGCGGCACACATCTACACTCAATAGCAAAATCATTGTCAAGAAGATCCAAGCAACAAATGCCGAGGTGACTACAACTCCAGATTTAATCATCAAAGACAAAAATACAACTTACAAGAAGATAGAAAGATGGAAAAGCCGTTGTTTGAGAAGACTGTGCTGAATGGACTTCTGTAGCAGCAGATGCCACGTGCCACGTCTAAGGACAAGGACCACAACTGTGGCCAGAGAGTCCATGATGGCTTCTCAGTGCTCATCAAAAAAGGGTGGGCTGGCGACAATGTTCAGCCTGTGTAATCAATAGTGATGACCCACCACTAAATGCTCGAGTGCTCAGTACTCGGCTCCGGCGGTTCGGATGCTCGGAGGGCTCCACTCAAGTAACAAGTATAATAGAAGTCAATGGGAAACTCTAGCATTTTTTTGAAAGACCCTAACAGGAGATCTGGTGGGGCTGGAAAATACTGATGTGACGCCCCGGCCTATCAGGTGGTCACAGGGTATTGTGCAATCTGCCCTTCTGCATGATGTCCACCTCCTCCTTGGTTACGGGTTCCTGACCTTTGGTGTTGCCAAGAAAAAGCTAATTCAACTCCTAGGAACACTCGCACCACACGCACCAGACACACCAGTGGCTAACCTGAAGGGAATAGGGTTGTCCACTTGGGGGGTTGGTTAAGGGGGGTCAGAAGTGTCAGGAGACAGTCAGTGAAGTGGTGACTCTCGAGAGGAGAGGTCAGGAGCTGGGCTCCTTGAGACTACTAGGTAGCAGACGGTGGTCTGGGCCTGGTAGGAGCTGGACCCCGGTCGCAGGGGATCGTGACAAGGGGCACGGACTGTCGAGGAGGACAGCCGGCGGCCTTGTGCCATCACCGGGCAGGGGCCAGGGTACGACGGGGTACGTGGACCCTTGGTCAGGAAGGAGCTTTAGGCGTCCTGACAATTTACCCGACGAGGACGGAGCCTTCAAGATCCGTTCTCCACCCGCTCCAAAATTGGGGTACTAGTGCAACGAGGGGGGTAAGACTTTCCCACTACATAGTCCAGAAAATCTCAAGCGTGAACCCTGAGAGCAAGCTCCCTCAGTTAGCCACACTGGGGAGCGGAACCCGACTAGTTTTATGCTAAAGGGACCAGTTAGAAGAAAAAGTGCCAAGGAAAAGGTCACAGACCAACAGGCAACACCAACGGGCACGGGATCCAGAACTTTGGTTTACTACAGTTGTCGGTGTCAGCGTTATTGGACTGAGTGAGTACGAAAGTGACCCTTACCGTCCCAACGCCGCCTCCCCGTCACCATCACCGAGTCCTGGGGCATTCCCCCTACCCGTGGAGGGGTTAAACACCTAGCTGCCCACACCATCACCACCGGGTACTCCCAATCGCAGCGGTGGTACTCCATCTTACCATGCACCACGAGTGGCGTCACGAACTTTCCTCACCATCCCCTGTAAATATTCCCTCTTTATTCCGAGTGGCCGCACGACCCCGACCCCTCGAGCCACCGCGGATCTGAGCAGCCCGCCTGCTGATGCGGGGGCTGTGACGGGGTATGCGACAGAGCAGTAAGGGACACCAGACCAATGAACAATCCAAGAAGATTTAATGAGACAGGGAGCATAAAACATCCAATAATAAAATGGTTCTTTAGAGTCCACACAAAGGAAAAAGATCCAGGGGCACCGCCTGGTATTCCGATGCCAGGGAAATTAGGGCAATGGTCCTTATATGAGTTCCTTGAGTCCAACAGGTGAACAACAAAACACAATCCCACGTGGCCGCGGATCTCCAGTCTGTAACAGTCCACACACACAGACCCCAGGATCCAGCCTCAGCTATAGATCCCAGTCCTTCTCCAGCCGAGCTCCAACTAACTGCTCTAACATGTTCTTCTCTCCTGGGATCAGCCCCTTAGGTGGGCACACCTCCCCCTGGCCATTTGATGCATGAATGGACTTTAGACTGCTGGCTCTGTTCTGTTTACCAATTTGTAGGTTGGAGAAGTCCCATGCTGAGAAGAACAATATATATATGCAACCCCCACCAAATCAATGACAATAGCTACTGCTGAAGCCTGAGTGCAATATGATACAGGCTGGGGGGAAGGTATGGTCACTTATATCCCAAGACATAGTATTACAGCAAATACAGTGAGAAGGTAAAATACAGTTAGGTCCAGAAATCTTTGGCCAGTGACACAATTTTGGCGAGTTGGGCTCTGCATGCCACCACATTGGATTTGAAATGAAACCTCTACAACAGAATTCAAGTGCAGATTGTAACGTTTAATTTGAAGGTTTGAACAAAAATATCTGATAGAAATTGTAGGAATTGTCACATTTCTTTACAAACACTCCACATTTTAGGAGGTCAAAAGTAATTGGACAAATAAACCAAACCCAAACAAAATATTTTTATTTTCAATATTTTGTTGCGAATCCTTTGGAGGCAATCACTGCCTTAAGTCTGGAACCCATGGACATCACCAAACGCTGGGTTTCCTCCTTCTTAATGCTTTATCAGGCCTTTACAGCCGCAGTCTTCAGGTCTTGCTTGTTTGTGGGTCTTTCCGTCTTAAGTCTGGATTTGAGCAAGTGACATGCATGCTCAATTGGGTTAAGATCTGGTGATTGACTTGGCCATTGCAGA
Organism: Anomaloglossus baeobatrachus; assembly: GCF_048569485.1. Classification (NCBI taxonomy): domain Eukaryota; kingdom Metazoa; phylum Chordata; class Amphibia; order Anura; family Aromobatidae; genus Anomaloglossus; species Anomaloglossus baeobatrachus. The sequence continues at coordinate 297,518 of NW_027445250.1, forward strand.
ATGTTCCACTTTTTTGCACGCATGAACTCCTGGGTAGCTTTGGCTGTATGCTTGGGGTCATTGTCCATCTGTACTATGAAGCGCCGTCCGATCAACTTTGCGGCATTTGGCTGAATCTGGGCTGAAAGTATATCCCGGTACACTTCAGAATTCATCCGGCTACTCTTGTCTGCTGTTATGTCATCAATAAACACAAGTGACCCAGTGCCATTGAAAGCCATGCATGCCCATGCCATCACGTTGCCTCCACCATGTTTTACAGAGGGTGTGGTGTGCCTTGGATCATGTGCCGTTCCCTTTCTTCTCCAGTCTTTTTTCTTCCCATCATTCTGGTACAGGTTGATCTTGGTCTCATCTGTCCATAGAATACTTTTCCAGAACTGAGCTGGCTTCATGAGGTGTTTTTCAGCAAATGTAACTCTGGCCTGTCTATTTTTGGAATTGATGAATGGTTTGCATCTAGATGTGAACCCTTTGTATTTACTTTCATGGAGTCTTCTCTTTACTGGTGACTTAGAGACAGATACACCTACTTCACTGAGAGTGTTCTGGACTTCAGTTGATGTTGTGAACGGGTTCTTCTTCACCAAAGAAAGTATGCGGCGATCATCCACCACTGTTGTCATCCGTGGACGCCCAGGCCTTTTTGAGTTCCCAAGCTCACCAGTCAATTCCTTTTTTCTCAGAATGCACCCGCCTGTTGATTTTCCTACTCCAAGCATGTCTGCTATTTCTCTGATGGATTTTTTTCTTTTTTTTCAGCCTCAGGATGTTCTGCTTCACCTCAATTGAGAGTTCCTTAGACCGCATGTTGTCTGGTCACAGCAACAGCTTCCAAATGCAAAACCACACACCTGTAATCAACCCCAGACCTTTTAACTACTTCATTGATTACAGGTTAACGAGGGAGACGCCTTCAGAGTTAATTGTAGCCCTTAGCGTCCCTTGTCCAATTACTTTTGGCCCCTTGAAAAAGAGGAGGCTATGCATTACAGAGCTATGATTCCTAAACTCTTTCTCCGATTTGGTTGTGAAAACTCTCATATTGCAGCTGGGAGTGTGCACTTTCAGCCCATATTATATATATAATTGTATTTCTGAACATGTTTTTGTAAACAGCTAAAATAACAAAACTTGTGTCACTGTCCAAATATTTCTGGACCTAACTGTACATCACATGGCATCTTATACAAAAAATATGGGATGGAGAAAACTACATACATCATGACAATTCCTTCCCCTCCCAACTTGTGTACGTACTAGGGACCTCTACAGGTCGCTGGTTAAGTACACGCAGGCATGGCTGACAGGACTCAGGGCTCCTCTTGCCTGGACAGTCCATCTGCATTTTGGTGTTGGCTGCCTCTTCTATATTGTATGGTAAAGTTATAGGGCTGCAGAGCCAGGCTCCATCGTAGTAAGCGTCCATTGTCCCCAGAGACTCTGTTCAGCCAGGTGAGGGGATTGTGATCAGTAACCACAGTGAATTCCCGTCCATACAGATACGGCCTTAGTTTCCTAAGAGCCCATACTACAGCCAGGCATTCCTTCTCAACAGTTGCATAGGCCACTTCTCGGTCCAGCAGTTTCCGGCTGAGATAGGCAATGGGGTGCTCCTCCCCGGCTGCATTCACCTGGCTGAGGACAGCTCCCAGTCCATAAGCAGAGGCATCCGTCTGCACAATGAATCTCCTCATAGTCTGGAGCAGCCAGGACAGGATCGCAGACCAGAGCGTCCTTCAGCCGGTTAAAAGCCTCATCCCAGGCTGGAGTCCAGATCACCAGCCGGGGTGTCGCGGGCGGGGAGGAGGGTGTCAGCACACCGCGCTCACCCCTTCTGCTCGGGTTTGGCAGCTGCTCCTGGTGGCTCGAGCTGTAGGCCGGATCCCGGGGTTTCTCGAGCGACACTCCTCGCCCGTGAGTGAAAGGGGGTGTTTGTTGGGTGTGGGGATTGTTATAGTTCGTGACGCCACCCACGGTTGTGGTGATTGCACCACCGCTGCTCAGTGTGGGGGTCCCGGGGATGGTGATGCGGAGCAGCCAGGTGTTGTGTTGCCCCTCCGTGGGTAGGGGTTGGTGATCCCGGGGCCCGGTGATGAGATGTAAAGTGTAGGGCCTGGAGGGCGCAGGGACGCGGGGGCAGCGCTGTGCCTTGCGGCACTATGGTACTCACTCAGCCTGACACACGGACACAGTTTGTACGGTAAACCAACGGCTGGTAGGACGGTCCCACAGACGGCTGCACCTGCACTCCCGGTAGGTGACGGTGATGTCCCTCTTCCTTGCACCTGTGTTGACTGATGGTAGCGGTGGATTCCCTCCGGTTACCCGCTCCCCGGCTGCAATCTGGGCCGGAGGAGCTCTACACTTTGCCCGCAGGCGCTGGCCCTGAGAAACTGGTGCCGTGGCGGTGGCGGTGTCTCTCCAATACGGGTTGGGCTGTTGCCTTCAATCGGGACTTGGTTGTTGGGGGATCTGCGTCCCCGTCACTGACGGATTTGGCAAATCTGGCGACTCCTAGCCTTGCCGGGGTCCGAGAGGCCCCTGCCCTGGTGCTGACTGTCCTTCGGAACACTGCTCCAGACCACCGGGCACACAGCCAACGGGGTCCTTCCAGGAACTTCCAAACGGTCCCCCTCCAGACAGTCACCGCCGTTGCTGACCTTGCTGTTCTGGCCCTCACAAAGCTGGGCTCTCAGGCTCTCTTTCCTTCTGTCACTTTTCCTTCCTTCACTTTCCACTTGCTGTTTACTTTAGCCCTGCCTGGGCTACTCCGCTGTTACTCCTTCCACTTCCTCCTCCTGGACTCATCTGCCTGGTTTCTTCCTGCCTCCAGAGTTGTGAGCTCCTTGGTGGGCGGAGCCAACCGCCTGGCCCACCCCCTGGTGTGCATCATCAGACTCCTGGAGGAAGGCAACAAGGATTTGTAGGTTAGCTGTGATGTGCCTACCTGGAGTGTGGGGTGTGGTGGTGTTGTGACCTGTGTCCCCTGGCTTGCCCAGGGCGACACAGGGGCATAGTTTTCTTCGTGAGGTCTGTAAGGGGCTTGGCCACAGTACTGAAATGAGAAACAAATTTTCGGTAATAACTGGCAGTGCCCAGAAAAGCCATAACTTGTTTGTTAGTTTGGGGTACAGGCCAGTCTCTAATAGCCTGGATTTTGGCAGGCTCAGGACGGAGCTTCCCTCCTCCCACTCTATGCCCTAGATATTGGACTTCCCCCATCCCCAATTGGCATTTATCGGGTCGAATGGTTAAGCCGGCTGCCAGAATCAGGTCCAAAATAACGGCTACTTGATGCAGATGTTCCTCCCACATCTGGCTGAAGACGGCAATATCATCCAAGTAGGCACAAGCAAAGTCACCACATCCCCGGAGGATCTGATCCACCATTCTCTGGAAGGTGGCCGGGGCATTTTTCATTCCAAAAGGCATGCTTAGAAATTCATACAGACCAAAGGGGGTTATAAAAGCGGACCGTTCTCTCCCTTCATCCGTTAGAGGGATCTGCCAGTATCCCTTACTGAGATCCAAGGTAGTGTCATATCGGGACCCAGCCAGTCAGTCTAGAAGTTCGTCAATACGAGGCATTGGGTAAGGATCGCTGACGGTATGGTCGTTTAGTCGCCGATAGTCCACACAAAATCGAGTACTCCCATCCTTCTTGGGTACTAACACCACAGGGGAGGCCCAAGGGCTATGGCAGGTCTGGGTTACCCCAAGCTGTAACATCTCCTCCAGTTCATGCTGCATGGTGTTTCGAACTGATTCTGGTACCCGGTAAGGAGCCTGTTGTATGGGACGGATGCCCTGAGTGTCCACAGGATGTTGGGTGACGGTGGTTCGACCTGGTTGGGATGAGAAAGCAGCCCGTCTCTGTTGAAGCACTTACAGCATCTGGATTTTCTGTAAGGAGTCCAGGTGATCTCCCAGGGGAACCTGTTCCACAGTGGATGGGGCTCTCGCTGCTTCCACGAGATCAGGTAGAGAGTCCTCATCCTCTTGACCATCTTCTGAAGCCAACCGACAGCTTGCTATCATTGGAATGTTCCGGTCATGGTACTCCTTAATCATATTCACATGGACAGTCTTTTGCCTTAGCCCCTGATCATCTAAAGCAAGAAGGTAATTGGTATCATTCAGTTTTCTGAGAACCCGGAAGGGACCCTCCCATGTGGTCTGCAGTTTATTCTGCCGATGGGGAACAATCATTAAGACTTGTTGTCCTTCTACAAACTCCCGATAGCGTGCTTTACGGTCATACCATGTCTTCTGTCTGGTTTGAGCCATACGCAAATGACTCTGGGCAAAACTAGCAAGTTGGGCCAGGGTTTCTCGCAGCTTTAGGACATAAGGGACAACAGGGGTTCCTGTATCTTCAACTTGCCCCTCCCAGTATTCCTTGAGCAGGGTTAAGGGTCCTCGGACCTTTCTTCCATAGAGTAGTTCAAAGGGGGAGAACCCAGTGGACTCCTGGGGAACTTCCCGATAGGCAAACAAGAGATGGGGTAGGTACTTCTCCCAGTCTGAATCTCGGTCCGTGAAGGCCCTCAGCATATTCTTCAGAGTGCCGTTGAATCGTTCACAAAGTCCATTTGTTTGGGGATGATACGGGGTCGTTCGGATCGCTCGTACTCCACAGGTGCGCCACAGACACTGGACCAACTCTGACATGAACTGGGAGCCTTGGTCCGACAAGATCTCACTGGGGAATCCTACTCTGGTAAAAATAATAACCAAGGCCTCGGCCACCTTGGCTGCAGAGATACTTGACAAGGCCACGGCTTCTGGATATCGGGTGGCATAGTCCACAACAGTGAGAATGTACTGCTTTCCAGATTTACTTGGTTTAGCCAGAGGTCCAATGATATCAACAGCTACTCTTTGAAAGGGTTCTTCTATTATAGGGAGCGGTTGCAGGGGTGCCTTTGGGTGATCTCCGGGTCGCCCTCTACGCTGACATATGTCACAAGTCCGGCAGAAATGCGCCACTGCTTGAGAAATTCCAGGCCAATAAAAAATTTGAGTCAATCGTCTCTCGGTGCGGGTTTTCCCTTGATGGCCAGCCATAGGAATGTCATGAGCAAGGTGTAATAGGGAAATTCTGTACTTCTGAGGAACAATCAGCTGTTTGCTATAAGTCCAGGGCTTATCTAGGGAGTCGGCGTTGGCAACCCGATACAGAAGTCCATTTTCTCTGATAATTCTTTCTCCGTTCTCCCCTAGCTGCCCTATTTCAGCTCGAGCTCTAAAGCTAGCCAGGGTGGGGTCAGTCTCTACTTGTCTAAACTGAACTTTATCCCAAGTAACATTCATATGAGATCCACAAGAAGAATCACTCACCAGCTGTAATGGCAGTTCTGGTGGCCTCATTTCCATGGATGGGTTGTACACGTCCACATGGGCTGCTCTCTTGGCTTGACTTCTGGTTACCGCACCGACAAAGTGGCAATGAAGATTCCCCACATCATTTCCTAGAAGAATGTCTGCAGGAAGGCCGCTCATCACACCGACCACACATTGTTTTGCCCCAAAGCCATAATCCAGGGTCACACTCGCTCTTGGAATATATCTCTGGGTACCTCCTGCCAGTTCAATGGCAATTCCTGGTCCCTTTTGCATTGCTTCTGGTTGAATTACTCGGGAATCGGCTATGGTGAGGAAAGCCCCAGTGTCACGGAAGCCAACAACTCTTTGGCCATCCAGCACGACCTCCTGTAGATGTTTGTCCTGAAGATCAGAAGAACAGGTGGCTGGAGCTCGCACCCCATAGACTCCGGGTAGGGGAGCCAGGATATCTGAGTCACTTGGCAAGTCATCAGGCACAGAATCCAGCTCTTCTTCTGGTGACGGTGTCTGTAGGTAATGAACAGGCAAAGGCGGTCTGTAGCTGTTCTGTCTCCAAACACCTGGACATTGGAATTGCATGTGCCCAGGCTGCCCACACCCATAACATCTGCGCTCTGGGATTCTTCCTCCACGTCGTATTCCCAAAGGTGCAGCATGAGTAATGCGAGGCACAGTCACACGAAGGTCCCCATGAGTTGACGGTCTAGGGTGATGGTGAACATTGGGGCCAGAAGGACCAGGGGCCGCCAGCGTTGGGGGGTTGGTGGTTTTTTTCTCACTGGGTAGTAGTTTTTTCCACTGAGGCTTGATGGTGAGAGCCTCATCAGCTATAGCTGCAGCTTCCTCCACAGTGGCTGGTCTCCTTTCACGCACCCATTCCCGGATCTCAGCGGGGCACTTGAAGTAAAACTGCTCTTTTAGGAGGACCTGAAGGACGGTCTCCAAGGTTAAGGCCTCCTCTGCCTCCAGCCAACGATGCCACAGATGTTTGAGTTTGTGGGCATACATCTGTCACGCTTCCCGGTCCCCGGGCTCCGCTCTCCGGTTCCCGTGCCCTGCTCCCCGGTTCCCGCCGGCGTTCCCTGCTCACCACCCCGGTCCCGGTTCCATCCTCCTCGCCTGCACCCTCCTTGTGTCCTGCTCCCCGCTCCCGGCGCTCCTCTGCGACAGGGGACACTCAGCCGGGCGCTCCTGCTTCTTCCTCTCCACTTCCTGGACTGGCTTCGGGCACACGGGCCTCGCGCATGCGCATTAGGGCGCGCGCACGGTCATTGACCCTCTCTTAAAGGGCCAGCACCCAGAAACAGGATATTGCATAGACAGGTACAGGGTATATTAGGTTTCTCTTTCCTGGTGGGCGGGGCCTGTTCTACGTGTTTAGCAAGCTAGTGTTCAGGTCCCCGTATTGCTTTACCCTGTGCTTTGCCCTGTATTAATCCTGTCTGTCTCACAGAGCCTGTCTTGCCACGCCAGCCGCTCCGAGACCAAGTCCATCCCTGGACCCTGACGGTGACTTCAGCGGATGTTCCACCACCTTTGCAGCTCCGCCAGTCTCCAGTCCCTGGCTCCGTTCGGTGACCCGCTCCATCGCTCAGCAGGTTCCGGATTCCGCCTGACCCTACAACCCGGCCTCGGACCCTGAGCCTCGTCACCCGGACTACCGTCCAGAACTCCGTGGGTTCAGCATCATCCACCTTTCCTGCTCCTCTACGGACTGTCTGGCTACCAATAGTGCTTCGGCTGCCGTGCATCAGGACCCTCTGGCAGGGTGACCGGCCTGGCTGCCTCCTCAGGGGAGATCGGTGTACGGTCCAGTGCTTCCACCATCCGGACGTAACAGCTAGAACAGGCCATGGATCCCGCCGAAGCACTAGCGGCCTTGCAGCAGGAACTCACGCGACAGCGCGAGACCCAGACCCGCATGCTGTCCTTCATGTCTTCTGTGGATGCCCGCCTGAACACGCTACAGGCAACGGCCACGTCCTTGGCATCTCAGGTTTCCACTGTGCAATCCACGGCCGCAGCTCCCGTGGCAGCCCCCTCGGATACTTCCACACTTCGTTTGGCCTCTCCACCCCGGTACGCCGGAGATCCCAAGACCTGCAGGGGATTCATAAATCAATGCTCCCTCCATTTCAAGCTGCTGCCGCACCTGTTCGCCTCTGACCAAGCCAAGGTCGCCTTCATGATGTCCCATCTGGAGGGAGAGGCACTGGCCTGGATGAACCCCTTGTGGGAGAAGGAGGATCCGGTAACCATCAACATCCAGGAATTCCTGCAGGCATTTCGTAGCACCTTTGACGAGCCCGGACGCGCCTCCGCGTCTGCCTCATCCCTCCTCCGGTTACGTCAGGGGACTCTGACGGTGGGCCAATATGCTATATGTTTTCGCACCTTGGCTTCGGAATTAGGGTGGAACAATGAGGCTCTAACCGCCGCCTTCTGGGAAGGACTCTTGGGTCTTATTAAAGATGAGCTTGCAGGCCGTGACGTGCCTTCCACTCTGGATGCCCTGATTGATCTAGCGACTCGAGTGGATCTTCGTTTTCAGGAACGAGCCAAAGAGGTGTCCCGCGAGAGGCGTCCGATAAGGCATTCCTCCCCACCACAGAAGTCCATCACTCCCCAGTCGGCGTCACCTGGCGCGTCTACCATCGAGCCCATGCAGATTGACCGCCTGAGGCAGTCTGAGCAACGCAGAGCAGAACGACTAGCAAAGGGTCTCTGCTTCTACTGCGGTGATGGCACACACCTGCTACGCTCTTGTCCCGAGAAGCCGGGAAACTCCAAAGCCTAGGCTTGGTAGGAGAGGCCACCCTAGTTGCTGGGACACTCTCAGACTCCGTTACATGGACTGTTCAAGTCACTACAGAGGAGACCCGGTTCACGGCAGAGGCATATCTCGATTCCGGAGCAGCAGGCAACTTCATCCAGCAGGCCACAGTGGATAAGTACCAGGTGCCTGTCCTCCCACTTGAAAAACCGCTGGTGATTGCCTCTGTAGATGGGAGACCCCTCTCTGACACCGTCTCACTGATCACCAAGCCTGTGGACTTACGGATCGGTGCCCTGCACACCGAGAAGATCACCTTCTACTTCCTCCCGCGCATGTCTCATCAGATCCTACTGGGACTCCCATGGTTACGGGTACACGAACCGTCGGTCAGCTGGAGTACAGGTGAAATTACCCGATGGGGCTCCTCGTGTCACGAGAGATGCCTGAAATCCATCCAGCCCATCCGACGACCTCCGGTTCCAGAGTCTCTACCAGGACTGCCTTCTGCCTACTGGTCCTTCTCGGACGTTTTTGATAAAAAGGAGTCGGAGGTGCTACCGCCTCATCGTCCCTACGACTGTGCCATCGATCTCTTGCCAGGAACTACGCCTCCTAGGGGACGAATATACCCCTTGTCCCCTGCCGAAACACGGGCCATGTCTGCCTATATCACCGAGAGCCTGGCTAAGGGCTTCATTCGGAGATCCTCGTCCCCTGCCGGAGCAGGGTTTTTCTTTGTCAAGAAGAAGGAGGGTGATCTGCGCCCTTGCATTGACTACCGGGGATTAAACCAGATCACCGTAAAAAACAAATACCCTCTGCCTCTCATCCCCGAACTATTTGATCGGCTCCGAGGCGCTCGTGTGTTTACCAAGTTGGACCTCCGTGGGGCCTATAACCTGGTTCGCATTCGCTCTGGAGACGAATGGAAGACCGCATTCAACACTCGGGATGGGCACTACGAGTATTGTGTCATGCCCTTTGGTCTGTGTAATGCTCCGGCCGTCTTCCAAGAACTGGTGAACGACGTGTTCAGAGATCTCCTCTATGTCTGTGTCGTGGTGTATCTGGACGACATCCTGGTCTTCTCTCCGGACCTACAGACCCACAGAGAGAACGTGCAGCTAGTACTCCAAAGGCTTAGAGAGAATCGTCTGTACGCCAAATACGAGAAGTGCGTCTTTGAAAAGTCGTTCCTTCCCTTTCTGGGTTATGTAATCTCGGACACCGGCCTGCAGATGGACCCCGAGAAAGTGTCTTCCGTCCTCAACTGGCCTCCTCCATCCGGACTGAAGGCTATCCAACGCTTCCTTGGCTTTGCGAACTATTATCAGCAATTCATCCCGCACTTCTCTGCCCTGACTGCGCCTCTCTCTGCCTTGACCAAGAAGGGAGCTAACCCTAAGGACTGGCCACCGGCGGCCGATGCCGCGTTCTGCTCATTGAAACAGGCGTTTGCTTCCTCCCAAGTTCTTCATCGCCCTGAATTGAACCGACAGTTCACCTTAGAGGTGGATGCCTCCTCCTCAGGGGCCGGGGCAGTGTTGATGCAGAAATCCTGCTCCAGGAAGATGGTTACATGCGGATTCTTCTCCAAGAGCTTCTCGGCACCCGAACGCAACTACACCATCGGTGATCGGGAGCTACTGGCCGTCAAGCTGGCCTTGGAAAAATGGCGCTACCTCTTGGAGGGAGCTGTATATCCCGTGATTATCTACACGGACCACAAGAATCTGGAGTATCTGCGGTTAGCCCAAAGATTGAACCCACGACAAGCCCGCTGGTCCTCGTTTTGATTTTCAACTCCATTTTCGGCCCGCGGACAAGAACGTGCGGGCAGACGCCTTGTCTAGGTCCTTCGTGCCCATAGAGCTGGAGGAGGAGACGTTCCAGCCGATCATCAGCCCCAGTAAAGTCATTCCGGTGGCTCCTGTCGCTCTGACTCAGATACCCCCTGGGAAAACCTATGTCTCTGATATGGACAGACACAGAGTCCTGCAATGGGGCCATGCCTCAAAGATCGCCGGCCACACTGGTCAGAAGAAGACGTGGAGTACGATTGTCCATCACTATAGGTGGCCGTCTCTCCGTAAAGACGTCGCAACCTTCGTCTCAGCCTGTTCGTCCTGTGCCCGGAACAAGACACCCAAGCACCTACCATATGGACGTCTTCTGCCTCTGCCCATTCCTTCCGTTCCGTGGCAACATATTGCAATGGACTTCATTACGGACTTACCCTTATCCTCCGGACACACAGTCATATGGGTTGTGGTGGACCGTTTCTCAAAAATGGCTCACTTCATTCCCATGGCTGGGCTGCCCTCTGCTCAGGAACTAGCTGACTCCTTCATACAACATATATTCCGGTTGCATGGCTTTCCCGCACACATTGTGTCCGACAGAGGAACTCAGTGTACCTCCCGCTTCTGGAGGGCCCTCTGCAAACATCTGGGAGTATCTCTGGACTTCTCTTCAGCTTACCATCCTCAGTCGAATGGGCAAGTGGAACGGGTCAATCAGATCCTGACCTCCTTCCTGCGCCACTACGTTAATGCCCATCACGATGACTGGTCCGCGCTTCTTCCTTGGGCTGAGTTCTCCCACAACCACCACATCAGCGAGTCCACTTCCTGCTCTCCCTTCCGAATCGTTTACGGACTTCAGCCTTCTGTCCCGTTGCCAGTATCCTCGGCTTCCGACGTCCCCGCAGCAGATGCTCTGGTCCAAGACTTCTCAGCCATATGGAGCTCTGTCAAGACTTCCCTAGAGCGTGCTTCATTGCGGATGAAGAGACATGCGGACAAACGGCGCCTGGATCCCCCGTGTTTCTCCCCTGGTGATTTGGTCTGGCTTGCATCCAAATACGTCTTATTGAAGTTGCCATCGTACAAGTTGGGTCCTCGTTACATCGGGCCGTTTAAAGTCATCAGCAAGATTAATGCAGTCTCCTACAAGCTGCAGCTCCCGGCCACGATGAGGATACCCAACTCCTTCCATGTCTCCCTGCTCAAGCCTGTTGTCCTTGGTCCCTTCTCCGCTGATGCCGGTACTGCTCCTCCTCCTATTGCTGACGATGACGTCTATGCGGTAAGGGATATCGTGGCCATGAAGACCGTGCGAGGTCGGCAGTACTTCCTGGTGGACTGGGCGGGGTATGGTCCCGAGGATAGGTCCTGGGAGCCCCGGGAGAATGTTGGCACTCCTCTGATTCGTGCCTTCCTTTCAAGGTTGCGGGGAGGGGGGCGTGGGGGAGGGGGTACTGTC
>NW_027445250.1:313906-359316 GCF_048569485.1 Anomaloglossus baeobatrachus
AGCACTGTGGAGAGGATGGGTAGGTGATAGAGATGAGGAGGAGATGTAGGGAGGTGCAGCACTGTGGAGAGGACGGGTAGGTGATAGAGATGAGGAGGAGATGTAGGGAGGTGCAGCACTGTGGAGAGGACAGGTAGGTGATAGAGATGAGGAGGAGATGTAGGGAGGTGCAGCACTGTGGGGAGGACAGGTAGGTGATAGAGATGAGGAGATGTAGGGCGGTGCAGCACTGTGGAGAGGACAGGTAGGTGATAGAGATGAGGAGGAGATGTAGGGCGGTGCAGCACTGTGGAGAGGACAGGTAGGTGATAGAGATGAGGAGGAGATGTAGGGAGATGCAGCACTGTGGAGAGGATGGGTAGGTGATAGAGATGAGGAGGAGATGTAGGGAGGTGCAGCACTGTGGAGAGGACGGGTAGGTGATAGAGATGAGGAGGAGATGTAGGGTGGTGCAGCACTGTGGAGAGGACGGGTAGGTGATAGAGATGAGGAGGAGATGTAGGGTGGTGCAGCACTGTGGAGAGGATGGGTAGGGTGATAGAGATGAGGAGGAGATGTAGGGTGGTGCAGCACTGTGGAGAGGACGGGTAGGTGATAGAGATGAGGAGGAGATGTAGGGTGGTGCAGCACTGTGGAGAGGACGGGTAGGTGATAGAGATGAGGAGGAGATGTAGGGTGCTGCAGCACTGTGGAGAGGACGGGTAGGTGATAGAGATGAGGAGGAGATGTAGGGTGGTGCAGCACTGTGGAGAGGACGGGTAGGGTGATAGAGATGAGGAGGAGATGTAGGGTGGTGCAGCACTGTGGAGAGGACGGGTAGGTGATAGAGATGAGGAGGAGATGTAGGGTGGTGCAGCACTGTGGAGAGGACGGGTAGGGTGATAGAGATGAGGAGGAGATGTAGGGTGGTGCAGCACTGTGGAGAGGACGGGTAGGTGATAGAGATGAGGAGGAGATGTAGGGTGGTGCAGCACTGTGGAGAGGACGGGTAGGTGATAGAGATGAGGAGGAGATGTAGGGTGGTGCAGCACTGTGCAGAGGACAGGTAGGTGATAGAGATGAGGAGGAGATGTAGGGGGTGCAGCACTGTGGAGAGACGGGTAGGTGATAGAGATGAGGAGGAGATGTAGGGAGGTGCAGCACTGTGGAGAGGACGGGTAGGTGATAGAGATGAGGAGGAGATGTAGGGTGGTGCAGCACTGTGGAGAGGATGGGTAGGTGATAGAGATGAGGAGGAGATGTAGGGGGTGCAGCACTGTGGAGAGGACGGGTAGGTGATAGAGATGAGCAGGAGATGTAGGGCGGTGCAGCACTGTGGAGAGGACGGGTAGGTGATAGAGATGAGGAGGAGATGTAGGGGGGTGCAGCACTGTGGAGAGGATGGGTAGGTGATAGAGATGAGGAGGAGATGTAGGGGGTGCAGCACTGTGGAGAGGACGGGTAGGTGATAGAGATGAGGAGGAGATGTAGGGGGGTGCAGCACTGTGGAGAGGACGGGTAGGTGATAGAGATGAGGAGGAGATGTAGGGGGGTGCAGCACTGTGGAGAGGACGGGTAGGTGATAGAGATGAGCAGGAGATGTAGGGGGTGCAGCACTGTGGAGAGGACGGGTAGGTGATAGAGATGAGGAGGAGATGTAGGGGGGTACAGCACTGTGGAGAGGATGGGTAGGTGATAGAGATGAGCAGGAGATGTAGGGGGTGCAGCACTGTGGAGAGGATGGGTAGGTGATAGAGATGAGCAGGAGATGTAGGGGGTGCAGCACTGTGGAGAGGACGGGTAGGTGATAGAGATGAGGAGGAGATGTAGGGGGGTGCAGCACTGTGGAGAGGATGGGTAGGTGATAGAGATGAGGAGGAGATGTAGGGGGTGCAGCACTGTGGAGAGGATGGGTAGGTGATAGAGATGAGGAGGAGATGTAGGGGGGTGCAGCACTGTGGAGAGGACGGGTAGGTGATAGAGATGAGGAGGAGATGTAGGGGGGTGCAGCACTGTGGAGAGGATGGGTAGGTGATAGAGATGAGGAGGAGATGTAGGGGGTGCAGCACTGTGGAGAGGATGGGTAGGTGATAGACAGAGGTGAGGTGAGGTCTAGGACTGAACCCTGAGGAGCCCTGACGGGGGGGGGGGCGCTGTGTGGAGAGGATGACGCTGTATATAGGGGTATGATGCTGTATGTAGGGGCGGACTCTGTATATAGGGAGGTAGACGCTGTATATAGGGGAATGATGCTGTGTATAAGGGAGAGGTTGCTGCTTGGGGAGGATGACGCTGTATAAAGGGAGGTAGACGCTGTATATAGGGGGATGACGCTGTGTGGAGGTGGATGACGGTGTATATAAGGGGATGATGCTGTATATAGGGGTATGATGCTGTGTGGAGGGGGGTGACGGTGTATATAGGGGGATGATGCTGTATATAGGGGTATGATGCTGTGTGGAGGGGGGTGACGGTGTATATAGGGGTATGATGCTGTGTGGAGGGGGGTGACGGTGTATATAGGGGGATGATGCTGTGTGGAGGGGGGTGACGGTGTATATAGGGGTATGATGCTGTGTGGAGGGGGGTGACGGTGTATATAGGGGTATGATGCTGTGTGGAGGGGGGTGACGGTGTATATAGGGGGATGATGCTATGTGGAGGTGGATGATTCTGTATATAGGGGGATGATGCTGATTATAGGGGGATGCCGCTGTGTGGAGGTGGTTGACAGTGTATATCGGGGGATAATGCTGTATATAAAAGGGATGACGCTCTATATAGAGGGATGATGCTGTATATAGAGCGATGATGCTGTATATAGGGAATGATGCTGTATATAGAGGGATGATGCTGTATATAGGGAATGATGCTGTATATAGAGGGATGATGCTGTATATAGGGAATGATGCTGTATATAGAGGGATGATGCTGTATATAGGGGATGGTGCTGTATATAGGGGGATGACGCTGTGTGGAGGGGATGACTGTGTATATAGGGGGTGACAGTGTATATAGGGGATGATGCTATGTGGAAGGGATGACGCTCTATATAGAGGGATGATGCTATGTGGAGGGGATGACGTTGTATATAGGGGATGATGCTGTATATAGGGGTATGAAGCTGTATACAGGGGTATGATGCTGTATATAGGGGGATGATGCTGTATATAGGGGGATGATGCTATGTGGAGGGGGATAATGCTGTATATAGGGGGATGACGGTGTATATAGGGGGATGATGCTGTGTATAGGGGGATGATGCTGTATATAGAGGGATGATGCTGTATATAGAGGGATAATGCTGTATATAGGGGGATGACGGTGTATATAGGGGATGATGCTGTATATAGGGGGATGATGCTGTATATAGGGGGACGAAGCTGTATACAGGGGTATGACGCTGTATATAGGAGTATGATGCTGTATATAGGGGGATGATGCTGTATATAGGGGTATGACGCTGTATATAGGGGTATGATGCTGTATATAGGGGGATGATGCTGTATATAGGGGTATGATTCTATGTGGAGGGGGATAATGCTGTGTATAGGGGGATGACGGTGTATATAGGGAATGATGCTGTATATAGAGGGATGATGCTGTATATAGGGGATGATGCTGTATATAGAGGGATGATGCTGTATATAGAGGGATGATGCTGTATATAGGGAATGATGCTGTATATAGAGGGATGATGCTGTATATAGGGGATGATGCTGTATATAGGGGGATTACGCTGTGTGGAGGGGATGACTGTGTATATAGGGGGTGACAGTGTATATAGGGGATGATGCTATGTGGAAGGGATGACGCTCTATATAGAGGGATGATGCTATTTGGAGGGGATGACGTTGTATATAGGGGATGATGCTGTATATAGGGGTATGAAGCTGTATACAGGGGTATGATGCTGTATATAGGGGTATGATGCTGTATATAGGGGGATGATGCTGTATATAGGGGGATGATGCTATGTGGAGGGGGATAATGCTGTATATAGGGGGATGACGGTGTATATAGGGGGATGATGCTGTGTATAGGGGGATGATGCTGTATATAGAGGGATGATGCTGTATATAGAGGGATAATGCTGTATATAGGGGGATGACGGTGTATATAGGGGATGATGCTGTATATAGGGGGATGATGCTGTATATAGGGGGACGAAGCTGTATACAGGGGTATGACGCTGTATATAGGAGTATGATGCTGTATATAGGGGGATGATGCTGTATATAGGGGTATGACGCTGTATATAGGGTATGATGCTGTATATAGGGGGATGATGCTGTATATAGGGGGATGATTCTATGTGGAGGGGGATAATGCTGTGTATAGGGGGATGACGGTGTATATAGGGGGATGACGGTGTATATAGGAGGCAGTCGCTGTATATAGGGGGATGATGCTATGTGGAGGGGGATGATGTTGTATATAAGAGAATGACGCTGTATAGAGGGATATGATGCTGTATATAGGGGGGATAATGCTGTATATAGGAGGCAGTCGCTGTGTATGGGGGGCAGTCGCTGTATATGGGAGGATGACGCTCTATATAGGGGATGATGCTGTATATAGGGGCAGTCACTGTGTATATGTGGCGGATAACGCTGTATATAGGGGTATGATCCTGTATATGGGGGGATAACGCTGTATATAGGGGTATGATGCTGTATATGGGGGGGATGCCACTGTATAGGGGCAGTCACTGTGTATATAGGCAGATAACGCTGTATATAGGGGGCAGCCAATGTGTATACAGGGGGATGACGCTGTATATGGGGGCAGTCACTGTGTATATGGGGGGGATAACGCTGTATATAGGGGTATGATGCTGTATATGGGGGGATAACACTGTATATAGGGGTATGATGCTGTATATGGGGGGATGCCGCTGTATATAGGCGCATTCACTGTGTATATGTGGGGGATAACGCTGTATATAGGGGTATGATGCTGTATACGGGGGGATAACGCTGTATATATGGGTATGATGCTGTATATGGGGGGATGCCACTGTATAGGGGCAGTCACTGTGTATATAGGCAGATAACGCTGTATATAGGGGGCAGCCAATGTGTATACGGGGGGATGATGCTGTATATAGGGG
Organism: Anomaloglossus baeobatrachus; assembly: GCF_048569485.1. Classification (NCBI taxonomy): domain Eukaryota; kingdom Metazoa; phylum Chordata; class Amphibia; order Anura; family Aromobatidae; genus Anomaloglossus; species Anomaloglossus baeobatrachus. Next base: position 318,999 of record NW_027445250.1, read on the forward strand.
CAGTCGCTGTGTATATTGGAGGCAGCCGCTGTATATGGGGGGGCAGTCGCTGTGTATATGGATGATGCTGTATATGGGGGGGGATGACGCTGTTTAGGGGCAGTCACTGTGTATATAAGGAGATAACGCTGTATATAGGGGTATGATGCTGTATATATGGGGGGCAGTCGCTGTACATATATGGGGGGAAGTCGCTGTATACATATATGGGGGGCAGCCGCTATATATATATATGGGGGGCAGCCGCTGTATATATGGGGGGCAGTTGCTGTATATATGGGGGGAAGTCGCTGTATACATATATGGGGGGCAGCCGCTGTATATATATGGGGGCAGTCACTGTGTATATATGGGGGGCAGTCGCTGTATATATGGGGGGCAGTCGGTGTGTATATATGGGGCAGTCACTGTGTATACAGTCAGGGCCAGAAATATTTGGACAGTGACACAAGTTTTGTTATTTTAGCTGTTTACAAAAACATGTTCAGAAATACAATTCTACATATATAATATGGGCTGAAAGTGCACACTCCCAGCTGCAATATGAGAGTTTTCACATCCAAATCGGAGAAAGGGTTTAGGAATCATAGCTCTGTAATGCATAGCCTCCTCTTTTTCAAGGGACCAAAAGTAATTGGACAAGGGACTCTAAGGGCTGCAATTAACTCTGAAGGCGTCTCCCTCGTTAACCTGTAATCAATGAAGTAGTTAAAAGGTCTGGGGTTGATTACAGGTGTGTGGTTTTGCATTTGGAAGCTATTGCTGTGACCAGACAACATGCGGTCTAAGGAACTCTCAATTGAGGTGAAGCAGAACATCCTGAGGCTGAAAAAAAAGAAAAAATCCATCAGAGAGATAGCAGACATGCTTGGAGTAGCAAAATCAACAGTCGGGTACATTCTGAGAAAAAAGGAATTGACTGGTGAGCTTGGGAACTCAAAAAGGCCTGGGCGTCCACGGATGACAACAGTGGTGGATGATCGCCGCATACTTTCTTTGGTGAAGAAGAACCCGTTCACAACATCAACTGAAGTCCAGAACACTCTCAGTGAAGTAGGTGTATCTGTCTCTAAGTCACCAGTAAAGAGAAGACTCCATGAAAGTAAATACAAAGGGTTCACATCTAGATGCAAACCATTCATCAATTCCAAAAATAGACAGGCCAGAGTTACATTTGCTGAAAAACACCTCATGAAGCCAGCTCAGTTCTGGAAAAGTATTCTATGGACAGATGAGACCAAGATCAACCTGTACCAGAATGATGGGAAGAAAAAAGTGTGGAGAAGAAAGGGAACGGCACATGATCCAAGGCACACCACACCCTCTGTAAAACATGGTGGAGGCAACGTGATGGCATGGGCATGCATGGCTTTCAATGGCACTGGGTCACTTGTGTTTATTGATGACATAGCAGCAGACAAGAGTAGCCGGATGAATTCTGAAGTGTACCGGGATATACTTTCAGCCCAGATTAAGCCAAATGCCGCAAAGTTGATCGGACGGCGCTTCATAGTACAGATGGACAATGACCCCAAGCATACAGCCAAAGCTACCCAGGAGTTCATGAGTGCAAAAAAGTGGAACCTTCTGCAATGGCCAAGTCAATCACCAGATCTTAACCCAATTGAGCATGCATGTCACTTGCTCAAATCCAGACTTAAGACGGAAAGACCCACAAACAAGCAAGACCTGAAGGCTGCTGCTGTAAAGGCCTGGCAAAGCATTAAGAAGGAGGAAACCCAGCGTTTGGTGATGTCCATGGGTTCCAGACTTAAGGCAGTGATTGCCTCCAAAGGATTCGCAACAAAATATTGAAAATAAAAATATTTTGTTTGGGTTTGGTTTATTTGTCCAATTACTTTTGACCTCCTAAAATGTGGAGTGTTTGTAAAGAAATGTGACAATTCCTACAATTTCTATCAGATATTTTTGTTCAAACATTCAAATTAAACGTTACAATCTGCACTTGAATTCTGTTGTAGAGGTTTCATTTCAAATCCAATGTGGTGGCATGCAGAGCCCAACTCGCGAAAATTGTGTTACTGTCCAAATATTTCTGGACCTAACTGTATATGGGGCAGTCGCTGTGTGTATATATGGGGGGCAGTCGCTGTGTATATATGGGGGGCGGTCACTGTATATATGGGGGGCAGTCGCTGTGTATATATGGGGGGCAGTCGCTGTGTGTATATATGGGGGGCAGTCACTGTATATATGGGGGGCAGTCGCTGTATATATATGGGGGGGCAGTCGCTGTGTGTATATATGGGGGGCAGTCGGTGTGTATATATGGGGGGCAGTCGCTGTATATATATATGGGGGGCAGTCGCTGTGTATATATGGGGGGCAGTCACTGTATATATGGGGGGCAGTCGCTGTGTATATATGGGGGGCAGTCGGTGTGTATATATGGGGGGCAGTCGCTGTGTATATATATGGGGGGCAGTCGCTGTATATATATATGGGGGGCAGTCGCTGTATATATATGGGGGGCAGTCGCTGTGTATATATGGGGGGAAGTCGCTGTGTATATATATGGGGGGCAGTCGCTGTATATATATATGGGGGGCAGTCGCTGTATATATAAGGGGGGCAGTCGCTGTATATATATGGGGGGGAAGTCGCTGTGTATATATATGGGGGGCAGTCGCTGTGTATATATATGGGGGCAGTCGCTGTATATATATGGGGGGGCAGTCGCTGTGTATATATGGGGGGCAGTCGCTGTGTATATATATGGGGGGCAGTCGCTGTATATATATATGGGGGGCAGTCGCTGTATATATATGGGGGGCAGTCGCTGTATATATATGGGGGCAGTCGCTGTGTATATATGGGGGGCAGTCGCTGTGTATATATGGGGGGGCAGTCGCTGTATATATATGGGGGGCAGTCGCTGTGTATATATATGGGGGGCAGTCGCTGTATATATATATGGGGGGCAGTCGCTGTATATATAAGGGGGGCAGTCGCTGTATATATATGGGGGGCAGTTGCTGTATATATATGGGGGGCAGTCGCTATATATATATATATATAGGGGGCAGTCGCTGTGTATATATATGGGGGGCAGTTGCTGTATATATATGGGGGGCAGTCGCTGTGTATATATATGGGGGGCAGTTGCTGTATATATATGGGGGGCAGTCGCTGTGTATATATATGGGGGGCAGTCGCTGTATATATATGGTGGGCAGTCGCTGTATATATATATATATATATATGGGGGGCAGTCGGTGTGTATATATGGGGGGCAGTCGCTGTATATATATATATATGGGGGGCAGTCGCTGTATATATGGGGGGCAGTTGCTGTATATATGGGGGGCAGTCGCTGTGTGTATATATATGGGGGGCAGTCGCTGTGTGTATATATGTGGGGGGCAGTCGCTGTGTATATATGGGGGGCAGTCGCTGTGTATATATGGGGGGGCAGTCGCTGTGTATATATGGGGGGCAGTCGCTGTATATATATATATGGGGGGCAGTCGCTGTATATATATATATGGGGGGCAGTTGCTGTACATACATGGGGGGCAGTGGCTGTATATATATGGGGGGCAGTCGCTGTATATATATATATATGGGGGGCAGTCACTGTGTATATATATATGGGGGGCAGTCAATGTATATATATATATGGGGGGCAGTCGCTGTACATATATGGGGGGAAGTCGCTGTATACATATATGGGGGGCAGCCGCTGTATATATATGGGGCAGTCACTGTATATATGGGGGGCAGTGGCTGTATATATATGGGGGGCAGTCGCTGTATATATATGGGGGGCAGTTGCTGTATATATATGGGGGGCAGTTGCTGTATATATGGGGGGAAGTCGCTGTATATATATATGGTGGGCAGACGCTGTATATATATGGGGGCAGTCACTGTGTATATATGGGGGGCAGTCGCTGTATATATGGGGGGCAGCCGCTGTATATATATGGGGCAGTCACTGTGTATATATGGGGGCAGTCACTGTGTATATATGGGGGCAGTCACTGTATATATGGGGGGCAGTCGCTGTATATATATGGGGACAGTCACTGTGTATATATGGGGGGATGACGCTGTATATGGGGGGCAGTTGCTGTATATATATATATGGGGGGCAGTCGCTGTATATATATGGGGGGCAGTCGCTGTGTATATAAGGGGCAGTCGCTGTGTATATATGGGGGGCAGGCAGTCGCTGTATATATATGGGGGGCAGTCGCTGTATATATATGGGGGGCAGTCGCTGTGTATATAGGGGGGCAGTCGCTGTGTGTATATATGGGGGGCAGTCGCTGTGTATATATGGGGGGCAGTCGCTGTGTATATATGGGGGGCAGTCGCTGTGTATATATATGGGGGGCAGTCGCTGTGTATCTATATGGGGGGCAGTCGCTGTGTATATATGGGGGGCAGTCGCTGTGTATCTATATGGGGGTCAGTCGCTGTATATATATGGGGGGAAGTCGCTGCATATATATGGGGGGCAGTCACTGTATATATATGGGGGGGCAGTCGCTGTGTATATATGGGGGGCAGGCGCTGTGTATATATATGGGGGGCAGTCGCTGTGTATATATGGGGGGGCAATCGGTGTGTGTATATATGGGGGGAAGTCGCTGTGTATATATGGGGGGCAGTCACTGTGTATATATGGGGGGGCAATCGGTGTGTATATATGGGGGGCAGTCGCTGTGTATATATGGGGGGCAGTCGCTGTATATATATATGGGGGGCAGTCGCTGTGTATATATATGGGGGGCAGTCGCTGTGTATATATGGGGGGCAGTCGCTGTGTATATATGAGGGGCAGTCGCTGTGTATATATATGGGGAGCAGTCGCTGTGTATATATATGAGGGGCAGTCGGTGTGTATATATATGGGGGGCAGTCGCTGTGTATATATATGGGGGGCAGTCGCTGTGTATATATATGGGGGGCAGTCGCTGTGTATATATAGGGGGGGCAGTCGGTGTGTATATATGGGGGGCAGTCGCTGTGTATATATGGGGGGCAGTCGCTGTGTATATATATGGGGGGCAGTCGCTGTGTATATATGGGGGGCAGTCGCTGTGTATATATGGGGGGCAGTCGCTGTGTATATATGGGGGGCAGTCGCTGTATATATATGGGGGGCAGTCGCTGTATATATATGGGGGGCAGTCGCTGTGTATATATGGGGGCAGTCGCTGTATATATATGGGGGGGCAGTCGCTGTGTATATATGGGGGGCAGCCGCTGTGTATATATATGGGGGGCAGTCGCTGTGTATATATATGGGGGGCAGTCGGTGTGTATATATGGGGGGCAGTCGGTGTGTATATATGGGGGGCAGTCGCTGTGTATATATGGGGGGCAGTCGCTGTGTATATATGGGGGGCAGTCGCTGTATATATATATATGGGGGGGAGTCGCTGTGTATATATGGGGGGGCAGTCGCTGTGTATATATGGGGGGCAGTCGCTGTGTATATATGGGGGGCAGTCGCTGTGTATATATATGGGGGGCAGTCGCTGTATATATATGGGGGGCAGTCGCTGTATATATATATATATGGGGGGCAGTCGCTGTGTATATATGGGGGGGCAGTCGCTGTGTATATATGGGGGGCAGTCGCTGTGTATATATATGGGGGGCAGTCGCTGTATATATATGGGGGGCAGTCGCTGTATATATATGGGGGGGCAGTCGCTGTATATATATGGGGGGCAGTCGCTGTGTATATATATGGGGGGCAGTCGGTGTGTATATATATGGGGGGCAGTTGCTGTATATATATATGGGGGGCAGTCGCTGTGTATATATATATATATAGGGGGCAGTCGCTGTGTATATATGGGGGGGCAGTCGCTGTGTATATATATGGGGGGCAGTCGCTGTATATATATGGGGGCAGTCGCTGTGTATATATATGGGGGGCAGTCGCTGTGTATATATATGGGGGGCAGTCGCTGTGTATATATGGGGGGCAGTCGCTGTGTATATATATGGGGGGCAGTCGCTGTATATATGGGGGGCAGTCGCTGTGTATATATGGGGGGCAGTCGCTGTATATATATATATATGGGGGGCAGTCGGTGTGTATATATGGGTGGCAGTCGCTGTGTATATATGGGGGGGCAGTCGCTGTGTATATATGGGGGGCAGTCGCTGTGTATATATATATATATGGGGGGAAGTCGCTGTGTATATATGGGGGGCAGTCGCTGTGTATATATGGGGGGCAGTCGCTGTGTATATATATATATGGGGGGCAGTCGCTGTGTATATATGGGGGGCAGTCGCTGTGTATATATGGGGGGCAGTCGCTGTGTATATATATGGGGGTCAGTCGCTGTGTATATATATATGGGGGGCAGTCACTGTGTATATATATATATATGGGGGGCAGTCGCTGTGTATATATATGGGGGGCAGTCGGTGTGTATATATGGGGGGCAGTCGCTGTATATATATGGGGGCAGTCGCTGTGTATATATATATATATGGGGGGCAGTCGCTGTGTATATATGGGGGGCAGTCGCTGTGTATATATGGGGGGCAGTCGCTGTGTATATATATGGGAGGCAGTCACTGTGTATATATATATATATATATGGGGGGCAGTCGCTGTGTATATATATGGGGGGCAGTCGCTGTGTATATATGGGGGGCAGTCGCTGTGTATATATGGGGGGCAGTCGCTGTGTATATATGGGGGGCAGTCGCTGTGTATATATATGGGGGGCAGTCGCTGTGTATATATATGGGGGGCAGTTGGTGTGTATATATGGGGGGCAGTCGCTGTGTATATATGGGGGGGCAGTCGCTGTGTATATATGGGGGGCAGTCGCTGTGTATATATGGGGGGCAGTCGCTGTGTATATATGGGGGGCAGTCGCTGTGTATATATGGGGGGCAGTCGCTGTGTATATATGGGGGGCAGTCGCTGTGTACATATGGGGGGGCAGTCGCTGTGTACATATGGGGGGCAGTCGCTGTATATATATGGGGGGCAGCCGCTGTATATATATGGGGGGCAGTCGCTGTGTATATATGGGGGGCAGTCGCTGTGTACATATGGGGGGGCAGTCGCTGTGTACATATGGGGGGCAGTCGCTGTGTATATATGGGGGGCAGTCGCTGTGTATATATATGGGGGGCAGTCGCTGTGTATATATAGGGGGGGCAGTCGCTGTGTATATATATATGGGGGCAGTCGCTGTGTATATATGGGGGGCAGTTGCTGTATATATATGTTGGGCAGTTGCTGTATATATATGGGGGGCAGTCGCTGTATATATATATGGGGGGCAGTCGCTGTGTATATATGGGGGGCAGTCGCTGTGTATATAGGGGGGCAGTCGCTGTGTGTATATATGGGGGGCAGTCGCTGTGTATATATGGGGGGCAGTCGCTGTGTATATATGGGGGGCAGTCGCTGTGTATATATATGGGGGGCAGTCGCTGTGTATATATGGGGGCAGTCGCTGTGTATATAGAGGGGGGCAGTCGCTGTGTATATAGGGGGGGCAGTCGCTGTATATATATGGGGGGCAGTCGCTGTATATATATGGGGGGCAGTCGCTGTATATATATATGGGGGCAGTCGCTGTGTATATATGGGGGGCAGTTGCTGTATATATATGTTGGGCAGTTGCTGTATATATATGGGGGGCAGTCGCTGTATATATATATGGGGGCAGTCGCTGTATATATATAGGGGGGGCAGTCGCTGTATATATATATAGGGGGGGCAGTCGCTGTGTATATATGGGGGGCAGTCGCTGTGTATATATATGGGGGGCAGTCGCTGTGTATATATGGGGGGCAGTCGCTGTGTATATATATGGGGGGCAGTCGCTGTGTATATATGGGGGGCAGTCGGTGTGTATATATATGGGGGGCAGTCGCTTTGTATATATATATATAGGGGGCAGTCGCTGTGTATATATGGGGGGGCAGTCGCTGTGTATATATATGGGGGGCAGTCGCTGTATATATATATGGGGGGCAGTCGCTTTGTATATATATATATAGGGGGCAGTCGCTGTGTATATATGGGGGGGCAGTCGCTGTGTATATATATGGGGGGCAGTCGCTGTATATATATGGGGGCAGTCGCTGTGTATATATATGGGGGGCAGTCGCTGTGTATATATATGGGGGGCAGTCGCTGTGTATATATATGGGGGGCAGTCGCTGTATATATGGGGGGCAGTCGCTGTGTATATATGGGGGGCAGTCGCTGTATATATATATATATATGGGGGGCAGTCGGTGTGTATATATGGGGGGCAGTCGCTGTGTATATATGGGGGGGCAGTCGCTGTGTATATATGGGGGGCAGTCGCTGTGTATATATATATATATATGGGGGGAAGTCGCTGTGTATATATGGGGGGCAGTCGCTGTGTATATATGGGGGGCAGTCGCTGTGTATATATATATATGGGGGGCAGTCGCTGTGTATATATATGGGGGCAGTCGCTGTGTGTATATATGGGGGGCAGTCGCTGTGTATATATGGGGGGCAGTCGCTGTGTATATATATGGGGGTCAGTCGCTGTGTATATATATATGGGGGGCAGTCACTGTGTATATATATATATATATATATATATATGGGGGGCAGTCGCTGTGTATATATATGGGGGGCAGTCGGTGTGTATATATGGGGGGCAGTCGCTGTATATATATGGGGGCAGTCGCTGTGTATATATATATATATATGGGGGGCAGTCGCTCTGTATATATGGGGGGCAGTCGCTGTGTATATATGGGGGGCAGTCGCTGTGTATATATGGGGGGCAGTCGCTGTGTATATATATGGGGGGCAGTCACTGTGTATATATATATATATATATGGGGGGCAGTCGCTGTGTATATATATGGGGGGCAGTCGCTGTGTATATATGGGGGGCAGTCGCTGTGTATATATGGGGGGCAGTCGCTGTGTATATATGGGGGGCAGTCGCTGTGTATATATATGGGGGGCAGTCGCTGTGTATATATATATGGGGGGCAGTCGCTGTGTATATATATGGGGGGCAGTCGCTGTGTATATATATGGGGGGCAGTCGCTGTGTATATATGGGGGGCAGTCGCTGTGTATATATGGGGGGGCAGTCGCTGTGTATATATGGGGGGCAGTCGCTGTGTATATATGGGGGGCAGTCGCTGTGTATATATGGGGGGCAGTCGCTGTGTATATATGGGGGGCAGTCGCTGTGTACATATGGGGGGGCAGTCGCTGTGTACATATGGGGGGCAGTCGCTGTATATATATGGGGGGCAGCCGCTGTATATATATGGGGGGCAGTCGCTGTGTATATATTTGTTGGGCAGTTGCTGTATATATATGGGGGGCAGTCGCTGTATATATATATGGGGGGCAGTCGCTGTGTATATATGGGGGGCAGTCGCTGTGTATATAGGGGGGCAGTCGCTGTGTGTATATATGGGGGGCAGTCGCTGTGTATATATGGGGGGCAGTCGCTGTGTATATATGGGGGGCAGTCGCTGTGTATATATATGGGGGGCAGTTGGTGTGTATATATGGGGGGCAGTCGCTGTGTATATATGGGGGGCAGTCGCTGTGTATATATATGGGGGGCAGTCGCTGTGTATATATGGGGGGCAGTAGCTGTGTATATAGAGGGGGGCAGTCGCTGTGTATATAGGGGGGGCAGTCGCTGTATATATATGGGGGGCAGTCGCTGTATATATATGGGGGGCAGTCGCTGTATATATATATGGGGGCAGTCGCTGTGTATATATGGGGGGCAGTTGCTGTATATATATGTTGGGCAGTTGCTGTATATATATGGGGGGCAGTCGCTGTATATATATATGGGGGACAGTCGCTGTATATATATAGGGGGGGCAGTCGCTGTATATATATATAGGGGGGGCAGTCGCTGTGTATATATGGGGGGCAGTCGCGGTGTATATATGGGGGGCAGTCGCTGTGTATATAGGGGGGGCAGTCGCTGTGTATATATATGGGGGGCAGTCGCTGTGTTTATAGGGGGGGCAGTCGCTGTGTATATATATGGGGGGCAGTCGCTGTGTATATATATGGGGGGCAGTCGCTGTGTATATAGGGGGGCAGTCGCTGTATATATATATGGGGGGCAGTCGCTGTGTATATATGGTGGGCAGTCGCTGTGTATATATGGGGGGCAGTCGCTGTGTATATATGGGAGGCAGTCGCTGTGTATATATGGGGGGCAGTCGCTGTGTATATATGGGGGGGCAGTCACTGTGTATATATGGGGGGGCAGTCACTGTGTATATATATGGGGGGCAGTCACTGTGTATATATGGGGGGCAGTCGCTGTGTATATATGGGGGGGGGCAGTCGCTGTGTATATATGGGGGGCAGTCGCTGTATATATATGGGGGCAGTCGCTGTGTATATATATATGGGGGGCAGTCGCTGTGTATATATGGGGGCAGTCGCTGTGTATATATATATATGGGGGGCAGTCGCTGTGTATATATATATATGGGGGGCAGTCGCTGTGTATATATGGGGGGCAGTCGGTGTGTATATATGGGGGGCAGTCGCTGTGTATATATATGGGGGGCAGTCGGTGTGTATATATATGGGGGGCAGTCGCTGTGTATATATATGGGGGGCAGTCGCTGTGTATATATGGGGGGCAGTCGCTGTGTATATATGGGGGGCAGTCGCTGTGTATATATATGGGGGGCAGTCGCTGTGTATATATATGGGGGGCAGTCGCTGTGTATATATGGGGGGCAGTCGCTGTGTATATATATGGGGGGCAGTCGCTGTGTATATATGGGGGGCAGTCGCTGTGTATATATAGGGGGGGCAGTCGGTGTGTATATATATGGGGGGCAGTCGCTGTGTATATATATGGGGGGCAGTCGCTGTGTATATATGGGGGGCAGTCGCTGTGTATATATGGGGGGCAGTCGCTGTGTATATATATGGGGGGCAGTCGCTGTGTATATATATGGGGGGCAGTCGCTGTGTATATATGGGGGGCAGTCGCTGTGTATATATGGTGGCAGTCGCTGTGTATATATGGTGGCAGTCGCTGTGTATATATATATATGGGGGGCAGTCGCTGTGTATATATGGGGGGCAGTCGCTGTATATATATATGGGGGGCAGTCGCTGTATATATATATGGGGGGCAGTCGCTGTGTGTATATATGGGGGGCAGTCGCTGTATATATATATGGGGGGCAGTCACTGTGTATATATGGGGGGCAGTCTCTGTATATATATATGGGGGGCAGTCGCTGTATATATATATGGGGGGCAGTCGCTGTGTATATATATATGGGGGGCAGTCGCTGTGTATATATATGGGGGGCAGTCGGTGTGTATATATATGGGGGGCAGTCACTGTGTATATATGGGGGGCAGTCGGTGTGTATATATATGGGGGGCAGTCACTGTGTATATATGGGGGGCAGTCGTTGTGTATATATATGGGGGGCAGTCGCTGTATATATATGGGGGGCAGTCGCTGTGTATATAGGGGGGGCAGTCGCTGTGTATATATATGGGGGGCAGTCGCTGTGTATATATATGGGGGCAGTCGCTGTGTATATATATGGGGGGCAGTCGCTGTGTATATATGGGGGGCAGTCGCTGTGTATATATATGGGGGGCAGTCGCTGTGTATATATATGGGGGCAGTCGCTGTGTATATATATGGGGGGCAGTCGCTGTGTATATATGGGGGGCAGTCGCTGTGTATATATATGGGGGGCAGTCGCTGTATATATATGGGGGCAGTCGCTGTGTATATATATGGGGGGCAGTCGCTGTGTATATATATGGGGGGCAGTCGCTGTGTACATATGGGGGGCAGTCGCTGTGTATATATATGGCGGGCAGTCGCTGTGTATATATGGGGGGCAGTCGCTGTATATATATATATATGGGGGGCAGTCGGTGTGTATATATGGGTGGCAGTCGCTGTGTATATATGGGGGGGCAGTCGCTGTGTATATATGGGGGGCAGTCGCTGTGTATATATATATATATGGGGGGAAGTCGCTGTGTATATATGGGGGGCAGTCGCTGTGTATATATGGGGGGGCAGTCGCTGTGTATATATATATATGGGGGGCAGTCGCTGTGTATATATGGGGGGCAGTCGCTGTGTATATATGGGGGGCAGTCGCTGTGTATATATATGGGGGTCAGTCGCTGTGTATATATATATGGGGGGCAGTCACTGTGTATATATATATATATGGGGGGCAGTCGCTGTGTATATATGGGGGGCAGTCGCTGTGTATATATGGGGGGCAGTCGCTGTGTATATATATGGGGGGCAGTCACTGTGTATATATATATATATATATGGGGGGCAGTCGCTGTGTATATATATGGGGGGCAGTCGCTGTGTATATATGGGGGGCAGTCGCTGTGTATATATGGGGGGCAGTCGCTGTGTATATATGGGGGGCAGTCGCTGTGTATATATGGGGGGCAGTCGCTGTGTATATATATGGGGGGCAGTCGCTGTGTATATATATGGGGGGCAGTTGGTGTGTATATATGGGGGGCAGTCGCTGTGTATATATGGGGGGGCAGTCGCTGTGTATATATGGGGGGCAGTCGCTGTGTATATATGGGGGGCAGTCGCTGTGTATATATGGGGGGCAGTCGCTGTGTATATATGGGGGGCAGTCGCTGTGTATATATGGGGGGCAGTCGCTGTGTACATATGGGGGGGCAGTCGCTGTGTACATATGGGGGGCAGTCGCTGTATATATATGGGGGGCAGCCGCTGTATATATATGGGGGGCAGTTGCTGTATATATATGTTGGGCAGTTGCTGTATATATATGGGGGGCAGTCGCTGTATATATATATGGGGGGCAGTCGCTGTGTATATATGGGGGGCAGTCGCTGTGTATATAGGGGGGCAGTCGCTGTGTGTATATATGGGGGGCAGTCGCTGTGTATATATGGGGGGCAGTCGCTGTGTATATATGGGGGGCAGTCGCTGTGTATATATATGGGGGGCAGTCGCTGTGTATATATGGGGGGCAGTCGCTGTGTATATAGAGGGGGGCAGTCGCTGTGTATATAGGGGGGGCAGTCGCTGTATATATATGGGGGGCAGTCGCTGTATATATATGGGGGGCAGTCGCTGTATATATATATGGGGGCAGTCGCTGTGTATATATGGGGGGCAGTTGCTGTATATATATGTTGGGCAGTTGCTGTATATATATGGGGGGCAGTCGCTGTATATATATATGGGGGGGCAGTCGCTGTATATATATATAGGGGGGGCAGTCGCTGTGTATATATATAGGGGGGGCAGTCGCTGTGTATATATGGGGGGCAGTCGCTGTGTATATATATGGGGGGCAGTCGCTGTGTATATATGGGGGGCAGTCGCTGTGTATATATATGGGGGGCAGTCGCTGTGTATATATGGGGGGCAGTCGGTGTGTATATATATGGGGGGCAGTTGCTGTATATATATATGGGGGGCAGTCGCTGTGTATATATATATATAGGGGGCAGTCGCTGTGTATATATGGGGGGGCAGTCGCTGTGTATATATATGGGGGGCAGTCGCTGTATATATATGGGGGCAGTCGCTGTGTATATATATGGGGGGCAGTCGCTGTGTATATATATGGGGGGCAGTCGCTGTGTATATATATGGGGGGCAGTCGCTGTATATATGGGGGGCAGTCGCTGTGTATATATGGGGGGCAGTCGCTGTATATATATATATATATATATGGGGGGCAGTCGGTGTATATATGGGGGGCAGTCGCTGTGTATATATGGGGGGGCAGTCGCTGTGTATATATGGGGGGCAGTCGCTGTGTATATATATATATATATGGGGGGAAGTCGCTGTGTATATATGGGGGGCAGTCGCTGTGTATATATGGGGGGCAGTCGCTGTGTATATATATATATGGGGGGCAGTCGCTGTGTATATATGGGGGGCAGTCGCTGTGTATATATGGGGGGCAGTCGCTGTGTATATATATGGGGGTCAGTCGCTGTGTATATATATATGGGGGGCAGTCACTGTGTATATATATATATATATATATATATATATGGGGGGCAGTCGCTGTGTATATATATGGGGGGCAGTCGGTGTGTATATATGGGGGGCAGTCGCTGTATATATATGGGGGCAGTCGCTGTGTATATATATATATATATGGGGGGCAGTCGCTGTGTATATATGGGGGGCAGTCGCTGTGTATATATGGGGGGCAGTCGCTGTGTATATATGGGGTGCAGTCGCTGTGTATATATATGGGGGGCAGTCACTGTGTATATATATATATATATATGGGGGGCAGTCGCTGTGTATATATATGGGGGGCAGTCGCTGTGTATATATGGGGGGCAGTCGCTGTGTATATATGGGGGGCAGTCGCTGTGTATATATGGGGGGCAGTCGCTGTGTATATATATGGGGGGCAGTCGCTGTGTATATATATATGGGGGGCAGTCGCTGTGTATATATATGGGGGGCAGTCGCTGTGTATATATATGGGGGGCAGTCGCTGTGTATATATGGGGGGCAGTCGCTGTGTATATATAGGGGGGCAGTCGCTGTGTATATATGGGGGGCAGTCGCTGTGTATATATGGGGGGCAGTCGCTGTGTATATATGGGGGGCAGTCGCTGTGTATATATGGGGGGCAGTCGCTGTGTACATATGGGGGGGCAGTCGCTGTGTACATATGGGGGGGCAGTCGCTGTGTACATATGGGGGGCAGTCGCTGTATATATATGGGGGGCAGCCGCTGTATATATATGGGGGGCAGTTGCTGTATATATTTGTTGGGCAGTTGCTGTATATATATGGGGGGCAGTCGCTGTATATATATATGGGGGGCAGTCGCTGTGTATATATGGGGGGCAGTCGCTGTGTATATAGGGGGGCAGTCGCTGTGTGTATATATGGGGGGCAGTCGCTGTGTATATATGGGGGGCAGTCGCTGTGTATATATGGGGGGCAGTCGCTGTGTATATATATGGGGGGCAGTCGCTGTGTATATATGGGGGGCAGTTGCTGTGTATATAGAGGGGGGCAGTCGCTGTGTATATAGGGGGGGCAGTCGCTGTATATATATGGGGGGCAGTCGCTGTATATATATGGGGGGCAGTCGCTGTATATATATATGGGGGCAGTCGCTGTGTATATATGGGGGGCAGTTGCTGTATATATATGTTGGGCAGTTGCTGTATATATATGGGGGGCAGTCGCTGTATATATATATGGGGGACAGTCGCTGTATATATATAGGGGGGGCAGTCGCTGTATATATATATAGGGGGGGCAGTCGCTGTGTATATATGGGGGGCAGTCGCGGTGTATATATGGGGGGCAGTCGCTGTGTATATAGGGGGGGCAGTCGCTGTGTATATATATGGGGGGCAGTCGCTGTGTTTATAGGGGGGCAGTCGCTGTGTATATATATGGGGGGCAGTCGCTGTGTATATATATGGGGGGCAGTCGCTGTGTATATAGGGGGGGCAGTCGCTGTATATATATATGGGGGGCAGTCGCTGTGTATATATGGTGGGCAGTCGCTGTGTATATATGGGGGGCAGTCGCTGTGTATATATGGGAGGCAGTCGCTGTGTATATATGGGGGGCAGTCGCTGTGTATATATGGGGGGGCAGTCACTGTGTATATATGGGGGGGCAGTCACTGTGTATATATATGGGGGGCAGTCACTGTGTATATATGGGGGGCAGTCGCTGTGTATATATATGGGGGGCAGTCGCTGTATATATATGGGGGCAGTCGCTGTGTATATATATATGGGGGGCAGTCGCTGTGTATATATGGGGGCAGTCGCTGTGTATATATATATATGGGGGGCAGTCGCTGTGTATATATATATATGGGGGGCAGTCGCTGTGTATATATGGGGGGCAGTCGGTGTGTATATATGGGGGGCAGTCGCTGTGTATATATGGGGGGCAGTCGCTGTGTATATATGGGGGGCAGTCGCTGTGTATATATATGGGGGGCAGTCGCTGTGTATATATATGGGGGGCAGTCGCTGTGTATATATGGGGGGCAGTCGCTGTGTATATATGGTGGCAGTCGCTGTGTATATATGGTGGCAGTCGCTGTGTATATATATATATGGGGGGCAGTCGCTGTGTATATATGGGGGGCAGTCGCTGTATATATATATGGGGGGCAGTCGCTGTGTGTATATATGGGGGGCAGTCGCTGTATATATATATGGGGGGCAGTCACTGTGTATATATGGGGGGCAGTCTCTGTATATATATATGGGGGGCAGTCGGTGTGTATATATATGGGGGGCAGTCGCTGTATATATATATGGGGGGCAGTCGCTGTGTATATATATATGGGGGGCAGTCGCTGTGTATATATGGGGGGCAGTCACTGTGTATATATGGGGGGCAGTCGTTGTGTATATATATGGGGGGCAGTCGCTGTATATATATGGGGGGCAGTCGCTGTGTATATAGGGGGGGCAGTCGCTGTGTATATATATGGGGGGCAGTCGCTGTGTATATATATGGGGGCAGTCGCTGTGTATATATATGGGGGGCAGTCGCTGTGTATATATGGGGGGCAGTCGCTGTGTATATATATGGGGGGCAGTCGCTGTGTATATATGGGGGGGGGGCAGTCGGTGTGTATATATATGGGGGGCAGTCGCTGTGTATATATGGGGGGCAGTCGCTGTGTATATATATGGGGGGCAGTCGCTGTGTATATATGGGGGGCAGTCGCTGTGTATATATATGGGGGGCAGTCGCTGTGTATATATGGGGGGCAGTCGCTGTGTATATATATGGGGGGGAGTCGGTGTATATATGGGGGGCAGTCGGTGTGTATATATGGGGGGCAGTCGGTGTGTACATATGGGGGGCAGTCGGTGTGTACATATGGGGGGCAGTCGCTGTGTATATATAGGGGGGGCAGTCGCTGTGTATATAGGGGGGGCAGTCGCTGTGTATATATGGGGGGCAGTCGGTGTGTATATATGGGGGGCAGTCGGTGTGTATATATGGGGGGCAGTCGCTGTGTATATATGGGGGGCAGTCGCTGTGTATATATATATGGGGGGCAGTCGGTGTGTATATATGGGGGGCAGTCGGTGTGTATATATGGGGGGCAGTCGCTGTGTATATAGGGGGGGCAGTCGCTGTGTATATATGGGGGGGCAGTCGCTGTGTATATATATGGGGGGCAGTCGCTGTGTATATAGGGGGGGCAGTCGCTGTGTATATATGTGGGGGGCAGTCGGTGTGTATATATATATGGGGGGCAGTCGCTGTGTATATATGGGGGGCAGTCACTGTGTATATATATATGGGGGGCAGTCGCTGTGTATATATGGGGGGCAATCGCTGTGTATATAGAGGGGGGCAGTCGCTGTGTATATAGGGGGGGCAGTCGCTGTATATATATATGGGGGGCAGTCGCTGTATATATATATGGGGGCAGTCGCTGTGTATATATAGGGGGGGCAGTCGCTGTATATATATATAGGGGGGGCAGTCGCTGTGTATATATGGGGGGCAGTCGCGGTGTATATATGGGGGGCAGTCGCTGTGTATATATATGGGGGGCAGTCGCTGTGTATATAGGGGGGGCAGTCGCTGTGTATATATATGGGGGGCAGTCGCTGTGTATATATATGGGGGGCAGTCGCTGTGTATATAGGGGGGGCAGTCGCTGTATATATATATGGGGGGCAGTCGCTGTGTATATATGGTGGGCAGTCGCTGTGTATATATGGGGGGCAGTTGCTGTATATATATGGGGGGCAGTCGCTGTATATATATATGGGGGGCAGTCGCTGTATATATATATAGGGGGGGCAGTCGCTGTATATATATATAGGGGGGGCAGTCGCTGTGTATATATGGGGGGCAGTTGCGGTGTATATATGGGGGGCAGTCGCTGTGTATATAGGGGGGGCAGTCGCTGTGTATATATATGGGGGGCAGTCGCTGTGTATATAGGGGGGGCAGTCGCTGTGTATATATATGGGGGGCAGTCGCTGTGTATATATATGGGGGGCAGTCGCCGTGTATATAGGGGGGGCAGTCGCTGTGTATATATATGGGGGGCAGTCGCTGTGTATATAGGGGGGGCAGTCGCTGTGTATATATATGGGGGGCAGTCGCTGTGTATATATATGGGGGGCAGTCGCTGTGTATATAGGGGGGGCAGTCGCTGTATATATATATGGGGGGCAGTCGCTGTGTATATATGGTGGGCAGTCGCTGTGTATATATGGGGGGCAGTCGCTGTGTATATATGGTGGGCAGTCGCTGTGTATATATGGGGGGCAGTCGCTGTGTATATATGGGGGGGCAGTCACTGTGTATATATGGGGGGCAGTCACTGTGTATATATATGGGGGGCAGTCACTGTGTATATATGGGGGGCAGTCGCTGTGTATATATATGGGGGGCAGTCGCTGTATATATATGGGGGCAGTCGCTGTGTATATATATATGGGGGGCAGTCGCTGTGTATATATGGGGGCAGTCGCTGTGTGTATATATATGGGGGGCAGTCGGTGTGTATATATGGGGGGCAGTCGCTGTGTATATATGGGGGGCAGTCGCTGTGTATATATGGGGGGCAGTCGCTGTGTATATATATGGGGGGCAGTCGCTGTGTATATATAGGGGGCAGTCGCTGTGTATATATATATGGGGGGCAGTCGGTGTGTATATATGGGGGGCAGTCGCTGTGTATATATGGGGGGCAGTCGCTGTGTATATATGGGGGGCAGTCGCTGTGTATATATGGGGGGCAGTCGCTGTGTATATATGGGGGGCAGTCGCTGTGTATATATATGGGGGGCAGTCGCTGTGTATATATGGGGGGCAGTCGCTGTGTATATATATGGGGGGCAGTCGCTGTGTATATATATGGGGGGCAGTCGCTGTATATATATGGGGGGCAGTCGGTGTGTATATATGGGGGGCAGTCACTGTGTATATATATATATGGGGGGCAGTCGCTGTGTATATATGGGGGGCAGTCGCTGTGTATATATGGGGGGCAGTCGCTGTGTATATATGGTGGCAGTCGCTGTATATATATATGGGGGGCAGTCGCTGTGTATATATGGGGGGCAGTCGCTGTATATATATATGGGGGGCAGTCACTGTGTATATATGGGGGGCAGTCGCTGTGTATATATGGGGGGCAGTCGCTGTGTATATATATATGGGGGGCAGTCGCTGTGTATATATGGGGGGCAGTCGCTGTGTATATATGGGGGGCAGTCGTTGTGTATATATATGGGGGGCAGTCGCTGTATATATATGGGGGGCAGTCGCTGTGTATATAGGGGGGGCAGTCGCTGTGTATATATATGGGGGGCAGTCGCTGTGTATATATATGGGGGGCAGTCGCTGTGTATATATGGGGGGCAGTCGCTGTGTATATATATGGGGGGGGGAGTCGGTGTATATATGGGGGGCAGTCGGTGTGTATATATGGGGGGCAGTCGGTGTGTACATATGGGGGGCAGTCGGTGTGTACATATGGGGGGCAGTCGCTGTGTATATATAGGGGGGGCAGTCGCTGTGTATATAGGGGGGGCAGTCGCTGTGTATATATGGGGGGCAGTCGCTGTGTATATAGGGGGGGCAGTCGCTGTGTATATATATGGGGGGCAGTCGCTGTGTATATATATGGGGGGCAGTCGCTGTGTATATATGGGGGGCAGTCGCTGTGTATATATGGGGGGCAGTCGCTGTGTATATATATGGGGGGGGAGTCGGTGTATATATGGGGGGCAGTCGGTGTGTATATATGGGGGGGCAGTCGGTGTGTACATATGGGGGGCAGTCGGTGTGTACATATGGGGGGCAGTCGCTGTGTATATATAGGGGGGGCAGTCGCTGTGTATATAGGGGGGGCAGTCGCTGTGTATATATGGGGGGCAGTCGGTGTGTATATATGGGGGGCAGTCGGTGTGTATATATGGGGGGCAGTCGCTGTGTATATATGGGGGGCAGTCGCTGTATATATATATGGGGGCAGTCGCTGTGTATATATATATGGGGGGCAGTCGGTGTGTATATATGGGGGGCAGTCGGTGTGTATATATGGGGGGCAGTCGCTGTGTATATAGGGGGGGCAGTCGCTGTGTATATATGGGGGGGCAGTCGCTGTGTATATATATGGGGGGCAGTCGCTGTGTATATAGGGGGGGCAGTCGCTGTGTATATATGTGGGGGGCAGTCGGTGTGTATATATATGGGGGGCAGTCGCTGTGTATATAGGGGGGGCAGTCGCTGTGTGTATATATGTGGGGGGCAGTCGCTGTGTGTATATGGGGGGCAGTCGCTGTGTATATATGGGGGGCAGTCGCTGTGTATATATGGGGGGCAGTCGCTGTATATATATATATGGGGGGCAGTCGCTGTGTATATATATATGGGGGGCAGTCGCTGTGTATATAGGGGGGCAGTCGCTGTGTATATATATGGGGGGCAGTCGCTGTGTATATATATGGGGGGCAGTCGCTGTGTATATATATGGGGGGCAGTCGCTGTGTATATAGGGGGGCAGTCGCTGTGTATATATATGGGGGGCAGTCGCTGTGTATATATATGGGGGGCAGTCGCTGTGTATATATATGGGGGGCAGTCGCTGTGTATATATATGGGGGGCAGTCACTGTGTATATATATGGGGGGCAGTCGTTGTGTATATATGTGGGGGGCAGTCGCTGTGTATATATGGGGGGCAGTCGCTGTATATATATATATGGGGGGCAGTCGCTGTGTATATATGGGGGGCAGTCGCTGTATATATGGGGGGCAGTCGCTGTATATATATATGGGGGGCAGTCGCTGTGTATATATGGGGGGCAGTCGCTGTGTATATATGGGGGGCAGTCGCTGTGTATATATGGGGGCAGTCGCTGTGTATATATGGGGGGCAGTCGCTGTGTATATATATGGGGGGCAGTCGGTGTGTATATATGGGGGGCAGTCGGTGTGTATATATGGGGGGCAGTCGGTGTGTATATATATGGGGGGCAGTCGGTGTGTGTATATATATGGGGGGCAGTCGGTGTGTATATATATATGGGGGGCAGTCGGTGTGTATATAGGGGGGGCAGTCGGTGTGTACATATGGGGGGCAGTCGGTGTGTACATATGGGGGGCAGTCGCTGTGTATATATAGGGGGGGAAGTCGCTGTGTATATAGGGGGGGCAGTCGGTGTGTATATATATGGGGGGCAGTCGGTGTGTATATATGGGGGGGCAGTCGGTGTGTATATATGGGGGGCAGTCGGTGTGTGTATATATGGGGGGCAGTCGCTGTATATATATGGGGGCAGTCGCTGTGTATATATTTATGGGGGGCAGTCGGTGTGTATATATGGGGGGCAGTCGGTGTGTATATATGGGGGGCAGTCGCTGTGTATATAGGGGGGGCAGTCGCTGTGTATATATGGGGGGGCAGTCGCTGTGTATATATATGGGGGGCAGTCGCTGTGTATATAGGGGGGGCAGTCGCTGTGTATATATGTGGGGGGCAGTCGGTGTGTATATATATGGGGGGCAGTCGCTGTGTATATAGGGGGGGCAGTCGCTGTGTGTATATATGTGGGGGGCAGTCGCTGTGTATATATGGGGGGCAGTCGCTGTGTATATATGGGGGGCAGTCGCTGTGTATATATGGGGGGCAGTCGCTGTATATATATATATGGGGGGCAGTCGCTGTGTATATATATATGGGGGGCAGTCGCTGTGTATATATATGGGGGGCAGTCGCTGTGTATATATATGGGGGGCAGTCGGTGTGTATATATGGGGGGCAGTCGGTGTGTATATATGGGGGGCAGTCGGTGTGTATATATATGGAGGGCAGTCGGTGTGTATATATGGGGGGCAGTCGGTGTGTATATATGGGGGGCAGTCGGTGTGCATATATGGGGGGCAGTCGCTGTGTATATATGGGGGGCAGTCGGTGTGTATATATATGGGGGGCAGTCGGTGTGTATATATGGGGGGGGCAGTCGGTGTGTATATATATATGGGGGGCAGTCGGTGTGTGTATATATATGGGGGGCAGTCGGTGTGTGTATATATATGGGGGGCAGTCGCTGTGTATATATGGGGGGCAGTCGCTGTGTATATATATGGGGGGCAGTCGGTGTGTATATATGGGGGGCAGTCGCTGTGTATATATATGGGGGGCAGTCGGTGTGTGTATATATATGGGGGGGGCAGTCGGTGTGTATATAGGGGGGGCAGTCGGTGTGTGTATATATATGGGGGGCAGTCGGTGTGTATATATATGGGGGGCAGTCGGTGTGTATATAGGGGGGCAGTCGGTGTGTATATATATGGGGGGCAGTCGGTGTGTATATATATGGGGGGCAGTCGGTGTGTATATATATGGGGGCAGTCGGTGTGTGTATATATATGGGGGGCAGTCGGTGTGTGTATATATATGGGGGGGCAGTCGCTGTGTATATATGGGGGGCAGTCGCTGTGTATATATATGGGGGGCAGTCGGTGTGTATATATATGGGGGGCAGTCGGTGTGTATATATGGGGGCAGTCGGTGTGTATATATATGGGGGCAGTCGCTGTGTATATATGGGGGCAGTCGGTGTGTATATATGGGGGGCAGTCTCTGTATATATATGGGGGGCAGTCGGTGTGTATATATGGGGGGCAGTCGGTGTGTATATATGGGGGGCAGTCGGTGTGTATATAGGGGGGGCAGTCGCTGTGTATATATATGGGGGGCAGTCGCTGTGTATATATATGGGGGGCAGTCGCTGTGTATATATGGGGGGGGCAGTCGGTGTGTATATAGGGGGGGCAGTCGGTGTGTATATATATGGGGGGCAGTCGGTGTGTATATATATGGGGGGCAGTCACTGTGTATATATATGGGGGGCAGTCGTTGTGTATATATGTGGGGGGCAGTCGCTGTGTATATATGGGGGGCAGTCGCTGTATATATATATATGGGGGGCAGTCGCTGTGTATATATGGGGGGCAGTCGCTGTATATATGGGGGGCAGTCGCTGTATGTATATATGGGGGGCAGTCGCTGTGTATATATGGGGGGCAGTCGCTGTGTATATATGGGGGGCAGTCGCTGTGTATATATGGGGGGCAGTCGCTGTGTATATATGGGGGGCAGTCGCTGTGTATATATGGGGGGCAGTCGCTGTGTATATATATGGGGGGCAGTCGGTGTGTATATATGGGGGGCAGTCGGTGTGTATATATGGGGGGCAGTCGGTGTGTATATATGGGGGGCAGTCGGTGTGTGTATATATATGGGGGGCAGTCGGTGTGTATATATATGGGGGGCAGTCGGTGTGTATATATGGGGGGCAGTCGGTGTGTATATATGGGGGGCAGTCGGTGTGCATATATGGGGGGCAGTCGGTGTGCATATATGGGGGGCAGTCGCTGTGTATATATATGGGGGGCAGTCGCTGTGTATATATGGGGGGCAGTCGGTGTGTATATATATGGGGGGCAGTCGGTGTGTATATATGGGGGGGGGCAGTCGGTGTGTATATATGGGGGGCAGTCGGTGTGTATATAGGGGGGGCAGTCGGTGTGTATATATGGGGGGCAGTCGGGGTGTATATATGGGGGGCAGTCGGTGTGTATATATGGGGGGCAGTCGGTGTTTATATATGGGGGCAGTCGGTGTGTATATATGGGGGGCAGTCTCTGTATATATATATATATGGGGGGCAGTCGGTGTGTATAAATGGAGGGCAGTCGGTGTGTATATATGGGGGGCAGTCGGTGTGTATATATGGGGGGGCAGTCGCTGTGTATATATAGGGGGGGCAGTCGCTGTGTATATATAGGGGGGGCAGTCGGTGTATATATAGGGGGGGCAGTCGGTGTGTATATATGGGGGGGGGGCAGTCGGTGTGTATCTATATGGGGGGCAGTCGGTGTGTATATATATGGGGGGCAGTCGCTGTGTATATATAGGGGGGGCAGTCGGTGTGTATATATAGGGGGGGCAGTCGGTGTGTGTATATATAGGGGGGGCAGTCGGTGTGTATATATGGGGGGGGCAGTCGGTGTGTATATATGGGGGGGGCAGTCGGTGTGTATATATGGGGGGGCAGTCGGTGTGTATATATGGGGGGGCAGTCGGTGTGTATATATGGGGGGGGCAGTCGGTGTGTATATATATGGGGGGCAGTCGCTGTGTATATATAGGGGGGGCAGTTGCTGTGTATATATGGGGGGGGCAGTCGGTGTGTATATATGGGGGGGGCAGTCGGTGTGTATATATGGGGGGGCAGTCGGTGTGTATATATGGGGGGGGCAGTCGGTGTGTATATATGGGGGGGGCAGTCGGTGTGTATATATGGGGGGGCAGTCGGTGTGTATATATGGGGGGGGCAGTCGGTGTGTATATATGGGGGGCAGTCGGTGTGTATATATGGGGGGGCAGTCGCTGTATATATAGGGGGGGCAGTCGCTGTGTATATATAGGGGGGCAGTCGCTGTGTATATATAGGGGGGGCAGTCGCTGTGTATATATGGGGGGCAGTCGCTGTGTATATATGGGGGGGAGTCGGTGTGTATATATAGGGGGGCAGTCGCTGTGTATATATAGGGGGGGCAGTCGGTGTGTATATATGGGGGGCAGTCGCTGTGTATATATGGGGGGGAGTCGGTGTATATATATATATGGGGGGAAGTCGGTGTGTATATATATGGGGGGCAGTCGCTGTGTATATATATATATGGGGGGCAGTCGGTGTTTATATATGGGGCAGTCGGTGTGTATATATGGGGGGCAGTCTCTGTATATATATATATATGGGGGGGCAGTCGGTGTGTATAAATGGAGGGCAGTCGGTGTGTATATATGGGGGGCAGTCGGTGTGTATATATGGGGGGGCAGTCGCTGTGTATATATAGGGGGGGCAGTCGCTGTGTATATATAGGGGGGGCAGTCGGTGTATATATAGGGGGGGCAGTCGGTGTGTATATATGGGGGGGGGGCAGTCGGTGTGTATCTATATGGGGGGCAGTCGGTGTGTATATATATGGGGGGGCAGTCGCTGTGTATATATAGGGGGGGCAGTCGGTGTGTATATATAGGGGGGGCAGTCGGTGTGTGTATATATAGGGGGGGCAGTCGGTGTGTATATATGGGGGGGGCAGTCGGTGTGTATATATGGGGGGGGGCAGTCGGTGTGTATATATGGGGGGGCAGTCGGTGTGTATATATGGGGG
The DNA here is from genome assembly GCF_048569485.1 of Anomaloglossus baeobatrachus. Taxonomy (NCBI): domain Eukaryota; kingdom Metazoa; phylum Chordata; class Amphibia; order Anura; family Aromobatidae; genus Anomaloglossus; species Anomaloglossus baeobatrachus. Next base: position 344,239 of record NW_027445250.1, read on the forward strand.
GGCAGTCGGTGTGTATATATGGGGGGGGCAGTCGGTGTGTATATATATGGGGGGCAGTCGCTGTGTATATATAGGGGGGGCAGTTGCTGTGTATATATGGGGGGGGCAGTCGGTGTGTATATATGGGGGGGGCAGTCGGTGTGTATATATGGGGGGGCAGTCGGTGTGTATATATGGGGGGGGCAGTCGGTGTGTATATATGGGGGGGGCAGTCGGTGTGTATATATGGGGGGGCAGTCGGTGTGTATATATGGGGGGGGGCAGTCGGTGTGTATATATGGGGGGCAGTCGGTGTGTATATATGGGGGGGCAGTCGCTGTATATATAGGGGGGGCAGTCGCTGTGTATATATAGGGGGGCAGTCGCTGTGTATATATAGGGGGGGCAGTCGCTGTGTATATATGGGGGGCAGTCGCTGTGTATATATGGGGGGGAGTCGGTGTGTATATATAGGGGGGCAGTCGCTGTGTATATATAGGGGGGGCAGTCGGTGTGTATATATGGGGGGCAGTCGCTGTGTATATATGGGGGGGAGTCGGTGTATATATATATATGGGGGGAAGTCGGTGTGTATATATATGGGGGGCAGTCGCTGTGTATATATATGGGGGGCAGTCGGTGTGTATATATATGGGGGGCAGTCGGTGTGTATATATATGGGGGGCAGTCGGTGTGTATATATATGGGGGGCAGTCGGTGTGTATATAGGGGGGGGCAGTCGCTGTGTATATATATGGGGGGCAGTCGCTGTGTATATATATGGGGGGCAGTCGCTGTGTATATATATGGGGGGCAGTCGGTGTGTATATATATGGGGGGCAGTCGGTGTGTATATATATGGGGGGCAGTCGGTGTGTATATATATGGGGGGCAGTCGCTGTGTATATATATGGGGGGCAGTCGCTGTGTATATATGGGGGGCAGTCGGTGTGTATATATATGGGGGGCAGTCGCTGTGTATATATAGGGGGGGCAGTCGGTGTGTATATAGGGGGGGCAGTCGCTGTGTATATAGGGGGGGCAGTCGCTGTGTATATATAGGGGGGGCAGTCGGTGTATATATAGGGGGGGCAGTCGGTGTGTATATATAGGGGGGGCAGTCGGTGTGTATATATAGGGGGGGCAGTCGGTGTGTGTATATATAGGGGGGGCAGTCGGTGTGTATATATGGGGGGGGCAGTCGGTGTGTATATATGGGGGGGGGCAGTCGGTGTGTATATATGGGGGGCAGTCGGTGTGTATATATATGGGGGGCAGTCGCTGTGTATATATATGGGGGGCAGTCGGTGTGTATATATAGGGGGGGCAGTCGCTGTGTATATATAGGGGGGGGCAGTCGGTGTGTATATATGGGGGGGGGCAGTCGGTGTGTATATATGGGGGGCAGTCGGTGTGTATATATGGGGGGAAGTCGGTGTGTATATATGGGGGGCAGTCGGTGTGTATATATGGGGGGAAGTCGGTGTGTATATATGGGGGGCAGTCGGTGTGTATATATATGGGGGGCAGTCGGTGTGTATATATAGGGGGGGCAGTCGCTGTGTATATATAGGGGGGGCAGTCGGTGTGTATATATGGGGGGGGGGCAGTCGGTGTGTATATATGGGGGGCAGTCGGTGTGTATATATGGGGGGAAGTCGGTGTGTATATATGGGGGGCAGTCGGTGTGTATATATATGGGGGGCAGTCGGTGTGTATATATATGGGGGGCAGTCGCTGTGTATATATATGGGGGGCAGTCGGTGTGTATATATGGGGGGCAGTCGGTGTGTATATATATGGGGGGCAGTCGGTGTGTATATATGGGGGGGGGGCAGTCGGTGTGTATATATATGGGGGGCAGTCGCTGTGTATATATAGGGGGGGCAGTCGCTGTGTATATATAGGGGGGGCAGTCGGTGTGTATATATGGGGGGGGGGCAGTCGGTGTGTATATATGGGGGGCAGTCGGTGTGTATATATGGGGGGGGGGCAGTCGGTGTGTATATATGGGTGGCAGTCGCTGTGTATACATATGGGGGGCAGTCGCTGTGTATATATATGGGGGGCAGTCGCTGTGTATATATAGGGGGGGCAGTCGCTGTGTATATATATGGGGGGCAGTGGGTGTGTATATATATGGGGGGCAGTCGGTGTGTATATATATGGGGGGCAGTCGGTGTGTATATAGGGGGGGCAGTTGGTGTGTATATAGGGGGGGCAGTCGCTGTGTATATATAGGGGGGGCAGTCGGTGTGTATATATAGGGGGGGCAGTCGGTGTGTATATATAGGGGGGGCAGTCGCTGTATATATAGGGGGGGCAGTCGCTGTGTATATATAGGGGGGCAGTCGCTGTGTATATATAGGGGGGGCAGTCGCTGTGTATATATGGGGGGGAGTCGGTGTGTATATATAGGGGGGCAGTCGCTGTGTATATATAGGGGGGGCAGTCGGTGTGTATATATGGGGGGCAGTCGCTGTGTATATATGGGGGGGAGTCGGTGTATATATATATATGGGGGGAAGTCGGTGTGTATATATATGGGGGGCAGTCGGTGTGTATATATATGGGGGGCAGTCGGTGTGTATATATATGGGGGGCAGTCGGTGTGTATATATATGGGGGGCAGTCGGTGTGTATATATATGGGGGGCAGTCGGTGTGTATATAGGGGGGGCAGTCGCTGTGTATATATATGGGGGGCAGTCGGTGTGTATATATATGGGGGGCAGTCGCTGTGTATATATATGGGGGGCAGTCGGTGTGTATATATATGGGGGGCAGTCGGTGTGTATATATATGGGGGGCAGTCGGTGTGTATATATATGGGGGGCAGTCGCTGTGTATATATATGGGGGGCAGTCGCTGTGTATATATGGGGGGCAGTCGGTGTGTATATATATGGGGGGCAGTCGCTGTGTATATATAGGGGGGGCAGTCGGTGTGTATATAGGGGGGGCAGTCGCTGTGTATATAGGGGGGGCAGTCGCTGTGTATATATAGGGGGGGCAGTCGGTGTATATATAGGGGGGGCAGTCGGTGTGTATATATAGGGGGGGCAGTCGGTGTGTATATATAGGGGGGGCAGTCGGTGTGTGTATATATAGGGGGGGCAGTCGGTGTGTATATATGGGGGGGGCAGTCGGTGTGTATATATGGGGGGGGGCAGTCGGTGTGTATATATGGGGGGCAGTCGGTGTGTATATATATGGGGGGCAGTCGCTGTGTATATATATGGGGGGCAGTCGGTGTGTATATATAGGGGGGGCAGTCGCTGTGTATATATAGGGGGGGCAGTCGGTGTGTATATATGGGGGGGGCAGTCGGTGTGTATATATGGGGGGCAGTCGGTGTGTATATATGGGGGGAAGTCGGTGTGTATATATGGGGGGCAGTCGGTGTGTATATATATGGGGGGCAGTCGGTGTGTATATATAGGGGGGGCAGTCGCTGTGTATATATAGGGGGGGCAGTCGGTGTGTATATATGGGGGGGGCAGTCGGTGTGTATATATGGGGGGCAGTCGGTGTGTATATATGGGGGGAAGTCGGTGTGTATATATGGGGGGCAGTCGGTGTGTATATATATGGGGGGCAGTCGGTGTGTATATATATGGGGGGCAGTCGCTGTGTATATATATGGGGGGCAGTCGGTGTGTATATATGGGGGGCAGTCGGTGTGTATATATATGGGGGGCAGTCGGTGTGTATATATGGGGGGGGCAGTCGGTGTGTATATATATGGGGGGCAGTCGCTGTGTATATATATGGGGGGCAGTCGGTGTGTATATATAGGGGGGGCAGTCGCTGTGTATATATAGGGGGGCAGTCGGTGTGTATATATGGGGGGGGCAGTCGGTGTGTATATATGGGGGGCAGTCGGTGTGTATATATGGGGGGGGGGCAGTCGGTGTGTATATATGGGTGGCAGTCGCTGTGTATACATATGGGGGGCAGTCGCTGTGTATATATATGGGGGGCAGTCGCTGTGTATATATAGGGGGGGCAGTCGCTGTGTATATATATGGGGGGCAGTGGGTGTGTATATATATGGGGGGCAGTCGGTGTGTATATATATGGGGGGCAGTCGGTGTGTATATAGGGGGGGCAGTTGGTGTGTATATGGGGGGGGCAGTCGCTGTGTATATATAGGGGGGGCAGTCGGTGTGTATATATAGGGGGGGCAGTCGGTGTGTATATATAGGGGGGGCAGTCGCTGTGTATATATGGGGGACAGTCGGTGTGTATATATATATGGGGGGCAGTCGGTGTGTATATATGGGGGGCAGTCGGTGTGTATATATGGGGGGCAGTCGCTGTGTATATAGGGGGGGCAGTCGCTGTGTATATATGGGGGGGCAGTCGCTGTGTATATATATGGGGGGCAGTCGCTGTGTATATAGGGGGGGCAGTCGCTGTGTATATATGTGGGGGGCAGTCGGTGTGTATATATATATGGGGGGCAGTCGCTGTGTATATATGGGGGGCAGTCACTGTGTATATATATATATGGGGGGCAGTCGCTGTGTATATATGGGGGGCAGTCGCTGTGTATATAGAGGGGGGCAGTCGCTGTGTATATAGGGGGGGCAGTCGCTGTATATATATATGGGGGGCAGTCGCTGTATATATATGGGGGGCAGTCGCTGTATATATATATGGGGGCAGTCGCTGTGTATATATAGGGGGGGCAGTCGCTGTATATATATATAGGGGGGGCAGTCGCTGTGTATATATGGGGGGCAGTCGCGGTGTATATATGGGGGGCAGTCGCTGTGTATATAGGGGGGGGCAGTCGCTGTGTATATATATGGGGGGCAGTCGCTGTGTATATAGGGGGGGCAGTCGCTGTGTATATATATGGGGGGCAGTCGCTGTGTATATATATGGGGGGCAGTCGCTGTGTATATAGGGGGGGCAGTCGCTGTATATATATATGGGGGGCAGTCGCTGTGTATATATGGTGGGCAGTCGCTGTGTATATATGGGGGGCAGTTGCTGTATATATATGGGGGGCAGTCGCTGTATATATATATGGGGGGCAGTCGCTGTATATATATAGGGGGGCAGTCGCTGTATATATATATAGGGGGGGCAGTCGCTGTGTATATATGGGGGGCAGTTGCGGTGTATATATGGGGGGCAGTCGCTGTGTATATAGGGGGGGCAGTCGCTGTGTATATATATGAGGGGCAGTCGCTGTGTATATAGGGGGGGCAGTCGCTGTGTATATATATGGGGGGCAGTCGCTGTGTATATATATGGGGGGCAGTCGCTGTGTATATAGGGGGGGCAGTCGCTGTGTATATATATGGGGGGCAGTCGCTGTGTATATAGGGGGGGCAGTCGCTGTGTATATATATGGGGGGCAGTCGCTGTGTATATATATGGGGGGCAGTCGCTGTGTATATAGGGGGGGCAGTCGCTGTATATATATATGGGGGGCAGTCGCTGTGTATATATGGTGGGCAGTCGCTGTGTATATATGGGGGGCAGTCGCTGTGTATATATGGTGGGCAGTCGCTGTGTATATATGGGGGGCAGTCGCTGTGTATATATGGGGGGGCAGTCACTGTGTATATATGGGGGGCAGTCACTGTGTATATATATGGGGGGCAGTCACTGTGTATATATGGGGGGCAGTCGCTGTGTATATATATGGGGGGCAGTCGCTGTATATATATGGGGGCAGTCGCTGTGTATATATATATGGGGGGCAGTCGCTGTGTATATATGGGGGCAGTCGCTGTGTGTATATATATGGGGGGCAGTCGGTGTGTATATATGGGGGGCAGTCGCTGTGTATATATGGGGGGCAGTCGCTGTGTATATATGGGGGGCAGTCGCTGTGTATATATATGGGGGGCAGTCGCTGTGTATATATAGGGGGCAGTCGCTGTGTATATATATATGGGGGGCAGTCGGTGTGTATATATGGGGGGCAGTCGCTGTGTATATATGGGGGGCAGTCGCTGTGTATATATGGGGGGCAGTCGCTGTGTATATATGGGGGGCAGTCGCTGTGTATATATATGGGGGGCAGTCGCTGTGTATATATGGGGGGCAGTCGCTGTGTATATATATGGGGGGCAGTCACTGTGTATATATATGGGGGGCAGTCGCTGTATATATATGGGGGGCAGTCGGTGTGTATATATGGGGGGCAGTCACTGTGTATATATATATATGGGGGGCAGTCGCTGTGTATATATGGGGGGCAGTCGCTGTGTATATATGGGGGGCAGTCGCTGTGTATATATGGTGGCAGTCGCTGTGTATATATATATATGGGGGGCAGTCGCTGTGTATATATGGGGGGCAGTCGCTGTGTATATATGGGGGGCAGTCGCTGTGTATATATATGGGGGGCAGTCGCTGTGTATATATATGGGGGGGGAGTCGGTGTATATATGGGGGGCAGTCGGTGTGTATATATGGGGGGCAGTCGGTGTGTACATATGGGGGGCAGTCGGTGTGTACATATGGGGGGCAGTCGCTGTGTATATATAGGGGGGGCAGTCGCTGTGTATATAGGGGGGGCAGTCGCTGTGTATATATGGGGGGCAGTCGCTGTGTATATAGGGGGGGCAGTCGCTGTGTATATATATGGGGGGCAGTCGCTGTGTATATATATGGGGGGCAGTCGCTGTGTATATATGGGGGGCAGTCGCTGTGTATATATATGGGGGGGGAGTCGGTGTATATATGGGGGGCAGTCGGTGTGTATATATGGGGGGCAGTCGGTGTGTACATATGGGGGGCAGTCGGTGTGTACATATGGGGGGCAGTCGCTGTGTATATATAGGGGGGGCAGTCGCTGTGTATATAGGGGGGGCAGTCGCTGTGTATATATGGGGGGCAGTCGGTGTGTATATATGGGGGGCAGTCGGTGTGTATATATGGGGGGCAGTCGGTGTGTATATATGGGGGGCAGTCGCTGTATATATATATGGGGGTAGTCGCTGTGTATATATATATGGGGGGCAGTCGGTGTGTATATATGGGGGGCAGTCGGTGTGTATATATGGGGGGCAGTCGCTGTGTATATAGGGGGGCAGTCGCTGTGTATATATGGGGGGGCAGTCGCTGTGTATATATATGGGGGGCAGTCGCTGTGTATATAGGGGGGGCAGTCGCTGTGTATATATGTGGGGGGCAGTCGGTGTGTATATATATGGGGGGCAGTCGCTGTGTATATAGGGGGGGCAGTCGCTGTGTGTATATATGTGGGGGGCAGTCGCTGTGTGTATATGGGGGGCAGTCGCTGTGTATATATGGGGGGCAGTCGCTGTGTATATTTGGGGGGCAGTCGCTGTATATATATATATGGGGGGCAGTCGCTGTGTATATATATATGGGGGGCAGTCGCTGTGTATATAGGGGGGCAGTCGCTGTGTATATATATGGGGGGCAGTCGCTGTGTATATATATGGGGGGCAGTCGCTGTGTATATATATGGGGGGCAGTCGCTGTGTATATAGGGGGGCAGTCGCTGTGTATATATATGGGGGGCAGTCGCTGTGTATATATATGGGGGGCAGTCGCTGTGTATATATATGGGGGGCAGTCGCTGTGTATATATATGGGGGGCAGTCACTGTGTATATATATGGGGGGCAGTCGTTGTGTATATATGTGGGGGGCAGTCGCTGTGTATATATGGGGGGCAGTCGCTGTATATATATATATGGGGGGCAGTCGCTGTGTATATATGGGGGGCAGTCGCTGTATATATGGGGGGCAGTCGCTGTATATATATATGGGGGGCAGTCGCTGTGTATATATGGGGGGCAGTCGCTGTGTATATATGGGGGGCAGTCGCTGTGTATATATGGGGGCAGTCGCTGTGTATATATGGGGGGCAGTCGCTGTGTATATATATGGGGGGCAGTCGGTGTGTATATATGGGGGGCAGTCGGTGTGTATATATGGGGGGCAGTCGGTGTGTATATATATGGGGGGCAGTCGGTGTGTGTATATATATGGGGGGCAGTCGGTGTGTATATATATATGGGGGGCAGTCGGTGTGTATATAGGGGGGGCAGTCGGTGTGTACATATGGGGGGCAGTCGGTGTGTACATATGGGGGGCAGTCGCTGTGTACATATGGGGGGCAGTCGCTGTGTATATATAGGGGGGGAAGTCGCTGTGTATATAGGGGGGGCAGTCGGTGTGTATATATATGGGGGGCAGTCGGTGTGTATATATGGGGGGCCGTCGGTGTGTGTATATATGGGGGGCAGTCGGTGTGTGTATATATGGGGGGCAGTCGCTGTATATATATGGGGGCAGTCGCTGTGTATATATTTATGGGGGGCAGTCGGTGTGTATATATGGGGGGCAGTCGGTGTGTATATATGGGGGGCAGTCGCTGTGTATATAGGGGGGGCAGTCGCTGTGTATATATGGGGGGGCAGTCGCTGTGTATATATATGGGGGGCAGTCGCTGTGTATATAGGGGGGGCAGTCGCTGTGTATATATGTGGGGGGCAGTCGGTGTGTATTTATATGGGGGGCAGTCGCTGTGTATATAGGGGGGGCAGTCGCTGTGTGTATATATGTGGGGGGCAGTCGCTGTGTATATATGGGGGGCAGTCGCTGTGTATATATGGGGGGCAGTCGCTGTGTATATATGGGGGGCAGTCGCTGTATATATATATATGGGGGGCAGTCGCTGTGTATATATATATGGGGGGCAGTCGCTGTGTATATAGGGGGGGCAGTCGCTGTGTATATATATGGGGGGCAGTCGCTGTGTATATATATGGGGGGCAGTCGGTGTGTATATATGGGGGGCAGTCGGTGTGTATATATGGGGGGCAGTCGGTGTGTATATATGGGGGGCAGTCGGTGTGTATATATATGGAGGGCAGTCGGTGTGTATATATGGGGGGCAGTCGGTGTGTATATATGGGGGGCAGTCGGTGTGCATATATGGGGGGCAGTCGCTGTGTATATATGGGGGGCAGTCGGTGTGTATATATATGGGGGGCAGTCGGTGTGTATATATGGGGGGGGCAGTCGGTGTGTATATATATATGGGGGGCAGTCGGTGTGTGTATATATATGGGGGGCAGTCGGTGTGTGTATATATATGGGGGGCAGTCGCTGTGTATATATGGGGGGCAGTCGCTGTGTATATATATGGGGGGCAGTCGGTGTGTATATATGGGGGGCAGTCGCTGTGTATATATATGGGGGGCAGTCGGTGTGTGTATATATATGGGGGGGGCAGTCGGTGTGTATATAGGGGGGGCAGTCGGTGTGTGTATATATATGGGGGGCAGTCGGTGTGTATATATATGGGGGGCAGTCGGTGTGTATATAGGGGGGCAGTCGGTGTGTATATATATGGGGGGCAGTCGGTGTGTATATATATGGGGGGCAGTCGGTGTGTATATATATGGGGGCAGTCGGTGTGTGTATATATATGGGGGGCAGTCGGTGTGTGTATATATATGGGGGGGCAGTCGCTGTGTATATATGGGGGGCAGTCGCTGTGTATATATATGGGGGGCAGTCGGTGTGTATATATATGGGGGGCAGTCGGTGTGTATATATGGGGGCAGTCGGTGTGTATATATATGGGGGCAGTCGCTGTGTATATATGGGGGCAGTCGGTGTGTATATATGGGGGGCAGTCTCTGTATATATATGGGGGGCAGTCGGTGTGTATATATGGGGGGCAGTCGGTGTGTATATATGGGGGGCAGTCGGTGTGTATATAGGGGGGGCAGTCGCTGTGTATATATATGGGGGGCAGTCGCTGTGTATATATATGGGGGGCAGTCGCTGTGTATATATGGGGGGGGCAGTCGGTGTGTATATATATGGGGGGCAGTCGGTGTGTATATATATGGGGGGCAGTCGGTGTGTATATATATGGGGGGCAGTCACTGTGTATATATATGGGGGGCAGTCGTTGTGTATATATGTGGGGGGCAGTCGCTGTGTATATATGGGGGGCAGTCGCTGTATATATATATATGGGGGGCAGTCGCTGTGTATATATGGGGGGCAGTCGCTGTATATATGGGGGGCAGTCGCTGTATGTATATATGGGGGGCAGTCGCTGTGTATATATGGGGGGCAGTCGCTGTGTATATATGGGGGGCAGTCGCTGTGTATATATGGGGGGCAGTCGCTGTGTATATATGGGGGGCAGTCGCTGTGTATATATGGGGGGCAGTCGCTGTGTATATATATGGGGGGCAGTCGGTGTGTATATATGGGGGGCAGTCGGTGTGTATATATGGGGGGCAGTCGGTGTGTATATATGGGGGGCAGTCGGTGTGTGTATATATATGGGGGGCAGTCGGTGTGTATATATATGGGGGGCAGTCGGTGTGTATATATGGGGGGCAGTCGGTGTGTATATATGGGGGGCAGTCGGTGTGCATATATGGGGGGCAGTCGGTGTATATATATGGGGGGCAGTCGGTGTGTGTATATATGGGGGGGCAGTCGCTGTGTATATATAGGGGGGGCAGTCGCTGTGTATATATGGGGGGCAGTCGCTGTGTATATATATGGGGGGCAGTCGGTGTGTATATATATGGGGGGCAGTCGGTGTGTATATATGGGGGCAGTCGGTGTGTATATATATGGGGGCAGTCGCTGTGTATATATGGGGGCAGTCGGTGTGTATATATGGGGGGCAGTCTCTGTATATATATGGGGGGCAGTCGGTGTGTATATATGGGGGGCAGTCGGTGTGTATATATGGGGGGCAGTCGGTGTGTATATAGGGGGGGCAGTCGCTGTGTATATATATGGGGGGCAGTCGCTGTGTATATATATGGGGGGCAGTCGCTGTGTATATATGGGGGGGGCAGTCGGTGTGTATATATATGGGGGGCAGTCGGTGTGTATATATATGGGGGGCAGTCGGTGTGTATATATATGGGGGGCAGTCACTGTGTATATATATGGGGGGCAGTCGTTGTGTATATATGTGGGGGGCAGTCGCTGTGTATATATGGGGGGCAGTCGCTGTATATATATATATGGGGGGCAGTCGCTGTGTATATATGGGGGGCAGTCGCTGTATATATGGGGGGCAGTCGCTGTATGTATATATGGGGGGCAGTCGCTGTGTATATATGGGGGGCAGTCGCTGTGTATATATGGGGGGCAGTCGCTGTGTATATATGGGGGGCAGTCGCTGTGTATATATGGGGGGCAGTCGCTGTGTATATATGGGGGGCAGTCGCTGTGTATATATATGGGGGGCAGTCGGTGTGTATATATGGGGGGCAGTCGGTGTGTATATATGGGGGGCAGTCGGTGTGTATATATGGGGGGCAGTCGGTGTGTGTATATATATGGGGGGCAGTCGGTGTGTATATATATGGGGGGCAGTCGGTGTGTATATATGGGGGGCAGTCGGTGTGTATATATGGGGGGCAGTCGGTGTGCATATATGGGGGGCAGTCGGTGTGCATATATGGGGGGCAGTCGCTGTGTATATATATGGGGGGCAGTCGCTGTGTATATATATGGGGGGCAGTCGCTGTGTATATATAGGGGGGGCAGTCGGTGTATATATAGGGGGGGCAGTCGGTGTGTATATATAGGGGGGGCAGTCGGTGTGTGTATATATAGGGGGGGCAGTCGGTGTGTGTATATATAGGGGGGGCAGTCGGTGTGTATATATGGGGGGGGGCAGTCGGTGTGTATATATGGGGGGGGGCAGTCGGTGTGTATATATGGGGGGCAGTCGGTGTGTATATATATGGGGGGCAGTCGCTGTGTATATATATGGGGGGCAGTCGGTGTGTATATATAGGGGGGGCAGTCGGTGTGTATATATAGGGGGGGCAGTCGGTGTGTATATATGGGGGGGGGGCAGTCGGTGTGTATATATGGGGGGCAGTCGGTGTGTATATATGGGGGGAAGTCGGTGTGTATATATGGGGGGCAGTCGGTGTGTATATATATGGGGGGCAGTCGGTGTGTATATATAGGGGGGGCAGTCGCTGTGTATATATAGGGGGGGCAGTCGGTGTGTATATATGGGGGGGGGGCAGTCGGTGTGTATATATGGGGGGCAGTTGGTGTGTATATATGGGGGGAAGTCGGTGTGTATATATGGGGGGCAGTCGGTGTGTATATATATGGGGGGCAGTCGGTGTGTATATATATGGGGGGCAGTCGCTGTGTATATATATGGGGGGCAGTCGGTGTGTATATATGGGGGGCAGTCGGTGTGTATATATATGGGGGGCAGTCGGTGTGTATATATGGGGGGGGGCAGTCGGTGTGTATATATATGGGGGGCAGTCGCTGTGTATATATATGGGGGGCAGTCGGTGTGTATATATAGGGGGGGCAGTCGCTGTGTATATATAGGGGGGGCAGTCGGTGTGTATATATGGGGGGGGGGCAGTCGGTGTGTATATATGGGGGGCAGTCGGTGTGTATATATGGGGGGGGGGGCAGTCGGTGTGTATATATGGGTGGCAGTCGCTGTGTATACATATGGGGGGCAGTCGCTGTGTATATATATGGGGGGCAGTCGCTGTGTATATATAGGGGGGGGCAGTCGCTGTGTATATATATGGGGGGCAGTGGGTGTGTATATATATGGGGGGCAGTCGGTGTGTATATAGGGGGGGCAGTTGGTGTGTATATAGGGGGGGCAGTCGGTGTGTATATATAGGGGGGGCAGTCGGTGTGTATATATAGGGGGGGCAGTCGGTGTGTATATATAGGGGGGGCAGTTGGTGTGTATATATGGGGGGGCAGTCGCTGTGTATATATAGGGGGGGCAGTCGCTGTGTATATATAGGGGGGGCAGTCGGTGTGTATATATAGGGGGGGCAGTCGGTGTGTATATAGGGGGGGCAGTTGGTGTGTATATATGGGGGGGCAGTCGCTGTGTATATATAGGGGGGGCAGTCGCTGTGTATATATAGGGGGGGCAGTCGGTGTGTATATATAGGGGGGGCAGTCGCTGTGTATATATAGGGGGGGCAGTCGGTGTGTATATATGGGGGGGGGCAGTCGGTGTGTATATATGGGGGGCAGTCGGTGTGTATATATGGGGGGCAGTCGGTGTGTATATATGGGGGGCAGTCGGTGTGTATATATGGGGGGGCAGTCGCTGTATATATAGGGGGGGTAGTCGCTGTGTATATATAGGGGGGGCAGTCGGTGTGTATATATAGGGGGGGCAGTCGCTGTGTATATATATGGGGGGCAGTGGGTGTGTATATATATGGGGGGCAGTCGGTGTGTATATATATGGGGGGCAGTCGGTGTGTATATATATGGGGGGCAGTTGGTGTGTATATAGGGGGGGCAGTCGCTGTGTATATATAGGGGGGGCAGTCGGTGTGTATATATAGGGGGGGCAGTCGGTGTGTATATATAGGGGGGGCAGTCGCTGTATATATAGGGGGGCAGTCGCTGTGTATATATAGGGGGGCAGTCGCTGTGTATATATAGGGGGGGCAGTCGCTGTGTATATATGGGGGGCAGTCGCTGTGTATATATGGGGGGGAGTCGGTGTGTATATATAGGGGGGCAGTCGCTGTGTATATATAGGGGGGGCAGTCGGTGTGTATATATGGGGGGCAGTCGCTGTGTATATATGGGGGGGAGTCGGTGTATATATATATATATGGGGGGCAGTCGGTGTGTATATATATGGGGGGCAGTCGGTGTGTATATATATGGGGGGCAGTCGGTGTGTATATATATGGGGGGCAGTCGGTGTGTATATATATGGGGGGCAGTCGGTGTGTATATAGGGGGGGCAGTCGCTGTGTATATATATGGGGGGCAGTCGGTGTGTATATATATGGGGGGCAGTCGCTGTGTATATATATGGGGGGCAGTCGGTGTGTATATATAGGGGGGGCAGTCGGTGTGTATATATGGGGGGGGGCCCAGTCGGTGTGTATATATGGGGGGCAGTCGGTGTGTATATATGGGGGGGCAGTCGCTGTATATATAGGGGGGGTAGTCGCTGTGTATATATAGGGGGGGCAGTCGGTGTGTATATATGGGGGGGGCAGTCGGTGTGTATATATGGGGGGCAGTCGGTGTGTATATATGGGGGGCAGTCGGTGTGTATATATGGGGGGCAGTCGGTGTGTATATATGGGGGGGCAGTCGGTGTGTATATATAGGGGGGGTAGTCGCTGTGTATATATAGGGGGGGCAGTCGGTGTGTATATATAGGGGGGGGCAGTCGGTGTGTATATATAGGGGGGGCAGTCGCTGTGTATATATATGGGGGGCAGTCGGTGTGTATATATGGGGGGCAGCCGCTGTGTATATATATGGGGGGCAGTCGCTGTGTATATATATGGGGGGCAGTCGGTGTGTATATATATATGGGGGGCAGTCGGTGTGTATATATATGGGGGGCAGTCGGTGTGTATATATAGGGGGGGCAGTCGCTGTGTATATATGGGGGGCAGTCGGTGTGTATATATGGGGGGGCAGTCGGTGTATATATAGGGGGGGTAGTCGCTGTGTATATATAGGGGGGGCAGTCGGTGTGTATATATGGGGGGCAGTCGGTGTGTATATATGGGGGGGCAGTCGCTGTATATATAGGGGGGGTAGTCGCTGTGTATATATAGGGGGGGCAGTCGGTGTATATATAGGGGGGGCAGTCGGTGTGTATATATAGGGGGGGCAGTCGGTGTATATATAGGGGGGGCAGTCGGTGTATATATAGGGGGGGCAGTCGGTGTATATATAGGGGGGGCAGTCGGTGTATATATAGGGGGGGCAGTCGCTGTGTATATATAGGGGGGGCAGTCGGTGTATATATAGGGGGGGCAGTCGGTGTATATATAGGGGGGGCAGTCGGTGTGTATATATGGGGGGCAGTCGGTGTGTATATATGGGGGGGCAGTCGCTGTATATATAGGGGGGGCAGTCGGTGTGTATATATAGGGGGGGCAGTCGGTGTATATATAGGGGGGGCAGTCGGTGTGTATATAGGGGGGGCAGTCGCTGTATATATAGGGGGGGTAGTCGCTGTGTATATATAGGGGGGGCAGTCGGTGTGTATATATGGGGGGCAGTCGGTGTGTATATATGGGGGGGTAGTCGCTGTGTATATATAGGGGGGGCAGTCGG